>NW_026527394.1:0-51809 GCF_022682495.2 Desmodus rotundus | reverse complement strand
GATTGTACCCTTAGAACACTGAAACACCAATGCCAGAGAACCTGTGCACCCCAATGTCCATAGCACCACGATTCACAATAGCCCAGTGCTGGAGGCTACCTAGGTGCCCATCAGCTAATGAGTGGATCCAAAAACTATGGTACATTTACACAATGGAAATCTGCACCGAAGAGAGAAAGAAGGAGCTGATACACTTTGCAATGGTATGGATGGAACTGGACAGCATTAGGTTAAGTGAAATGCGCCAGGCTGTGAGGGAGAAATACCAAATGATCTCACCTTTAAGGACAACATAATGAACTGAGGAAAAAGGGAAACAAAATAGAAACAGACACATACGACTTTAAGAACAATGGTACAATAGTCAGAGGGGAAGAGGGAGGGGATAGAGGGGAGAGTGGTCTACAGGATCTACTACTCTAAAATGCACAAGGAGAAAATCAAAGGGGAGTTTTGAGGTGTCTGGGGGAGGTGGGACTGGCTAGGGTGTGGTGCAGGGATGGGGAGGAAATGCAGTCAATTATAACTGAATAAACATAAAATTAAATCAATATCTATTAAAAATTAAACCTAGTAGAAGGGTTTTATGAAAATCGTGTTTTATGGCTAAAAAATAAAAATTAAGTTTTGAAGTTAAAACAAAAGAAAAACCTGACTTTGATGAGAGCCTAGAGTTAGGAATAGAAAGAGTGGAAACCAGTGAGGAAGACAGAACACAGTCATAGAAGAAAAATAACCAGGGGTATTGTGTCATCGCTGCCTTTGTTTTCCTGTATCAATAATGTCATTCCCGTTCCTCTTCCTATACCACCCTTACCTCCTCCGGTCTATTTTGCTCCTATCATTAATGTTTCTTATTCCCTGTACCTTTTCCCCCGTTGTCGGTCCACCCCCTCCCGCTAATAACCCTCCATATTACCTCCATTTCTGCCATTCAGTTCCTGTTGGAATTGTCTGCGTAGTGTGTTTTTATTTTTGCTTTTAAGGTTAGGTTGTTGAGAGATGTGACTTTGCTGCCATTTTATTCGCATTTTTTTTTTTACCTTCTTTTTCCTTAGGCAATTTTCTATATCTTTTCATATAATAAGGGCTTGGAGATGATGAACTCCTTCAAATTGAACTTGTCTGGGCAGCACTTTATCTGCCCGAGCGTTCGAAAAGACAGCTTTGCTGGATAGAACAATCTTGGATGGAGTTCCTTGCATTTCATCACTTGGGATACTTCTTCCCAGCCCTTTCTTGCCTCCAATGTTTCTGTTGAGAAATCAGCTGACAATCTTTTGGGAATTCCTTTGTAGGTAACTGTCTCCTTATCTCTTGCAGCTTCTCAGATTCTCTCCTTATCTTTAATCTCGGGCAATGTAATTGTGCTGTGCCTTGGTTGTTCCTCTTTGGGTCCAACTGCCTTGGGACTCTCTGGGCTTCCTGGACTTCCTGGAAGGCTGTTTCTTGTGCCAGATAGGGGAAGTTGTCCTTCATTCACTTTTCAAAGAATGTCTCCATTTCTTGTTCTTCCTCTTGTCCTCCTGCCACCAGTATGATTTGGATGTTGGACCACTTAGAATTACCCTGGAGGTTCCTAAGACTCTCCTCAATGATTTGAATCGTTGTTTCTTCATTCTGTTCTGGTTGAATGTGTTTTTCTTCCTTCTGCTCCAAACAGTTCGTCTCAGTCCCGCTTTCCTTCCCGTCCGTGTTGGTTTCCTGAACATGTTCCTCTATTTCACTTTTACTAGGCTGCACTTGTTCCTCTATGTTGTGACCATACTCAGCCAATTGCTGAGCATCACAACGACCAGCATTTGGAACTGTGCCTCTGGTAGGATGGCTAACCCTTCATCACTTAGCTGCATTTTTGTCGGAGCTTTGATCTCTTCTTTCATTTGGGCCATGTGTTTTTGGTTGTTTGTTTCAGAGTGCCTCTTATGTGGTAATGGGCAGAGCCTTAGGGTTTCATTAGGGCAGCCGACCTGGCCGTGCTGTGAGCCGTATTTTGGGGAGGGGTGTGACAGGGAACGATGCTGCTTGCCTAGCTCTCTGCTGGCTTTCAGTCACTTCCCCTACTACCCACAATCCAAACAGTCCCATGTGAAGCTGATTCTCAGGGGAGTGGTTTTGTATACGTTCTCGGACTCTGTGTGTCTCTCCAAGGAACTCTCCTGTGAGGCTGAGAGTGTTCTGTGCTGCTGCAAACCCCTCAGGTGTTTCCAAGCAGAGTTTTGAGGTTTTATTTAGCTGCGCTGGAGCCCTGCCTTGCGTCGTCCATTTCGCTCCACCGTTGTTCATCTCCATTGATCTGCTAGCAAATATGCTACCCCTCGCTCTGGAGCTGCTGCCTTGCCTGGTCCACCAGCCACCTGTCTGCCAGGGCCGCCTCTCCCGTCCCAGTTCTCCAGCCACCTTCCTGCTGCGAGTCCTCTCCACCCCTACTTGCCGCTTCTACCCCTCCTACTGGTCTGTGTGAATGTTTAGTCTGTAACTCCTTGGTTGTTGGACTCTCATCCAGTTCCATTTTCTGCCAGTTTCTGGCTGGTTTTTGTTTTTAAATTCATTTCTCTCCTTGTTTTGGCTGTGTGAGGAGGGAAAGGGCATCTACGTATGCCTGTGTCTACGCCAGAGGTGACTCTAGTGTCTTTCCAATGGTACTGCAATTTGTTGAGGGAGGAAATATTTATTACTATTTCCATAAAGCCTAGAATTATTGGGTGGATAGTTACTGTTTCCAAATAACATTTTCTCACTGAGACTTCAAAACCATTTCTTGGACGAAGTATAATTTATTTTATTTTGCCAATCAGAAACTTGAGGCTCAAAGAGATACAAAATTATTCAAAGCTGCATCACGAGACTGTGATGAAGGCAGTCCCGGGTGCCTCCAAAGCCCTACTTTTCTTCACCATAGCGTAGAGGTAAGGGATATTTAGCCCTCCCAGGTGTGGCTACATCGGTTTTGTGTCACCCTACACAGTCAGAAGGTGCTGGTTTGATTGCCATAGGGCACGTGCCCTGGATGCAGGTTCGGTCCCCACGTGGGCTGTGAATGAGAGGCAATGATTGATGCTTCACTCTCAGATTGATGTTTCTGTCTCTAACAAACCCCAAACGGTTAAAAAAATGTGATATGACTGGAGGGAGTAATAAAGGAGAAGTTTATTATTCTATTGAATCTTCCATAGGTTTCTGTGTGTTAAGTCACCCTAGCTAAGTGGTTTCGTAATATGGAAGACAGGAGCCTTCATTCGGTTCCCTGTACTATCCCATTTTAAGACATTCCCTGCCTAGTCTCCTGTCTGCTCTAAGACGGAAGTGACAATGAGAGTAGCCTCCCGAGACTGTTTCCAAGAAGGAAAACAATGGTTGAAGACAAGAATGGTCATACCAGGTGCAAGCACAGTGATGAGAAGAGCAGAATTGGAGGCTTACTTCCTAATCCTGAAAAGATGTCAAGAATGTAAAGGGTAGCCTGTCCTTTTCTGACAAAATCAAGAACAGAGATGACATTCAATTATCATACCCAAAACAAGGGCTCAGGCGTTTAACAAGTGTTTTATTTTTACAAAATCCTTCGATTGAGGCCTTATCTCCATGTTCCCACATGAAATATGCCTATTGAAGAGGTACTGTGATGCTGTGTACATCAAGTGAACAATAGGTTCGTCTTCATAGCTGCTCAGGACGAAAGACCCAGTCATTCACTTGCTGCTGTCGTACTAGCCAGACTATTTCTTGTCAAGCACTTGTCTGTGGAAAGGGAAAATGTACATTTTCTAGCAATGACGTTTCCTCGGAGTAAATCTAACATGGACTGACTCAGCACAGCTCGGGATGACACACGTAACATTTACCACTGCCATACTGGAATCAATATTGTGACGATAATGTCTTGGATATCCACGCAATTGGTGAAATATAGAATCAGACCTAATGGGTATTTGCCTTTCGCTGAATCCCAGGACGGAACAAAATGTCACGTCTGTCTGTTTTGTCACGTGTGAGAAAGGAAAACTGCATACAAATATATTTCTTCTCCTATCCCCAGATATTTCTCCTCATGGTAAGTTTATATTTCACCGAATGTCTTTCAGTTTGAAAGTTAAAAGAAAGTCAGTTCTCAGTTTGCAAGTGATATTCAAGCATTCTCTATTATTTCATATATAATAACGAATGGAAACATTAAATATGGCGGCAGAGGAACAAACTTTTTTCCAGTGTTGTTTCCTCATTTCCTCTTGTTCCCTCCCTTGAAAAACACACATTTCCATTCGATGAGAAATATTTCCAGTCAGGAGGTGAGTGTAAAAAATGTTTTTCTCCATGTTTTCTATGCACATGATACATACAATTCTTTTTCAAAATAATGTTAATTTCTTTCTGAAAGAATGCATGTGTAGACGTATAGAAAGAATTATGTACGTGTGTATATATCATTCCCTTAGTTCTCTCATAGAAAGCATGTGCTTAGATTCTAAAGTGGGTTACCTGGTAGATACGATTTGAATTATACTCTCAATCAATGGATAAGACTCCAAGGACCTGATCTATCCTTTCTTTTGCAATATTATTACCATTCATGAAACCATCAAGTACACTGAAATTTTGATAAATGGAGTGTTAACGCTGTTTCTCCCCTTGGAGTCACAGCATAGTTCCCAGCAGTCATAGTTGCTTCTCACAATTGCCTCTCTCATCGCCATGGATGATGTGTATTTACATCGGAATCTCATTCACTCAGAGTAGAAGTGCTACACTTTCTTCCAAGGTACTTGGATTCCATTACCTGGCCTCCACAAGGAACTCAGTGAACTGACCCATTTTGCCAGTGACTGTGGCCCAGTTACCTGAATAAGCCAAATTCTCAGTGGAGATCCAGGAACTGTGCGGACAATGTCCCGGAAATACCTTCTCGGAATATTTCAGAGCATGGCACAGGAACGGGAGCCAGGACACAATGTGTTCTTCCTGTGGGTAGAGTTCTGTGGTGGGTTTAGTGAGGAGTTAAGGGAACACTCCCAATTATTGGCCAAGTTGTTTTGAAGGGACTAGTTTTTAATGTACATTTTGGGGGTTGTTTCTGCTAATACAGTTGTTCACCCCTCTTCCCCCTTTGCTCTCCTGCACCCAGCTGCCGCTCCTCTTCCCTCTGGCCACCCCCCCATTGTGATCCGTGTCCAAGGATCCTGAACAGCTGTCCTTCCAGTAATCCCTTCACCTTCTTCTTCCATTCACCCAGCCGCTTCCCTTGCGACAACCCTCGTTCTGTTTCGTGTATCATCCCTGTTTCTACATTTTTGTTAGGTTATAGAACTCATTGGATTCCACACGTGCCTATTTTGCAGTCTTTAGTGTCCATTTCAAATGGTAGATATCCTTTCAAAATGCATGGATTACTTAAGATCATTTGGAAAATATAATTAGACACATTACCCTTCAACATATAATTCATGTAGTCAGACTCTTTGACTCTTCATTGAGCCTTTAATTCCACTCAGGAGATTGGTTACCCTTTGCTGTCACCATTAATCCTATAAATTCGCAAAAAAAAAAAAAAAAGAAAAGAAAAGAAAAAGCGGTGCAGGCGAGGGGCGCTAAATAGTATTTCTCTCTCAACACCTGCCTTATTTCACTTAGCATAATGCCCACAACTTTCACCCATGCCATTGCACAGGTTATTAGCTCCTTCTTTCTCTCCGCTGCGTAAAATTCCATTGTCTAAAAGTACCATACTTTTTGGATCCTCTCATTAACTGATGGGCACTTAAGTTACTTCCAGTACTTGGTTATTGTAAATTGTGTTGCTCTGAACATTGGGGTGCAGACGATCTCACGTTGAACTGGAACATAATCAAGAAAAGAAAAAGCAAACAAAATATAACCAGAGATATTGAAATTAAGAACACTGTAACAGTAGCCACAGGGCATTGGGACGTCATAGGGGGGACAGTGCTCTATAGGAGCTACTATATAGGACACAAGGATAAATTTAAAGGGGAGGTTAGAGGGGAGTAGTGAGGTGGGACTTGCCCGGGGTGGGGGAGCGAACAGGAGATAATCCAGACAATTGTAACTGAATAAAATAAATTAATTAATTTTTAAAATGAGGGTTTAAATCAGTTGGTTTTTCCACATAAACTTTTCTGCACATCCCAGGTCTCTACTCCCAGCTCTCAGACACAAATGCACATGTGAGACTCAGTTCTATTTCTACATCTGCCTTGTCAAAGTAACACGTGTTTTTACCATTTACTTTACCTCCCGTGGATCAGTTGTTGCATCTGTTCATTTGCAATTCGTAAGGAAGTCAAATCCTCCACACACGTGACTCGCTCGTAGTAGAACAGAAACCACCGAACGTCACAGATTAGACTATGAGGTCCTGGCAGAAGGCGCCTGGAAAGGGAACGCCTGCAAACCAGCTGCACTACCGTGAATCCAGGGATGGAACTGGAAGCTAGTGATCGTCTTAGCCAAAATATGTGCACTGCAAACCACTTGGCTGAAGCTATGAGGCTGATATTTGTAAGTAAAGTTCACCTCTGACCACCCGGTGGTGTCTGCCTGAAGTGCTGTGCAGGAAGGAAAGGGACACCAAAGGAATGCTCCCCGCTGTGCACCCTTGATAACATGCCTCCCAACCAAGCTCACCATGTTTGCTCAGACGCCTCTGTCCGGACCTTCTCTTTCCAACAGCTGTAGTGAAGGGAAAATTCTGCCGTCCTGAAAGTGCTTTTTGGGAAAGGAATCGTAAGCTATTTATCAAGAAACAAACCACTCTCGGAACCGTGGGTCTTCCTCCCTTTCCTGCCCTAGAGACTCAGACAGAGAAACTGCTGAATGTCCTCAGCCTAATGGAACTAAGTGTGAAGAGTAGACCGCTTAAGGCATGTCCACATAGCCGAGTACCTGCTGCGTCCCATTGTTGCGGATTCACCCAGAACTAAGGCCCTGGCCTGTGTGCTTGGCGCTTCCTCAACTGCTTGTAAATCACTCTTTCGCATTCCTCAAAATCTAGTACCATGTTACCCTGCCTTTTCTTCTTTGTCCAAAATGTCCCAGCAACCCGGTGTTGTCTCACTGTCTTTGGAATTCCCGTGGATGTGTCATGCTAGTGTGAATTACCCATGAACATCTATTGAACTTGCATTTTCTCCTATCAGCCCACCTCTATCAATTTGGTTATTAGCCCAGCCTGAAGAACTTAAAAGGAGGAAGGAAAAGCATTAAACATTTTCAGCCCCCACAGTAGTTTATCCCAATCTATCTTTGCATATATTTAATGCATGGAAAGAGATTTACTTATATGTCCATGGATTCTTATTAAATTGTAAACAGCATATATTAATAATACCTACATTTAATGAGTGTAGTGTTCTGGGTTTTTCGGTTTTTGTTTTTGTTTTTTTTTTTTTCTATTTCTGCAAATCTCTTTATTTGCCAGCTTAAGGAAGACAGAGGCATTCGTATGTCTGCTCCTTTCAAAAAACTACTGGAAGATATTGTTTTGGTTGAAGGAAATGATGAAAAGATGGCCTCACTCAGACATAGAGTGCAAAAAGGGACCACACAGACTGCCTGTAGGGTCCCAAGGTCCTGAAAAGGCTGTTAGATGCCTCTTTCTCATGACACCAATGAGCAATCCTGCAAGGAATCAGCACCCTAATGTTATGAAAGCAGAATTTGGAAAATCTCTCCTGTCAGTCAGGTCATCAGGATCTGCCCCTTTCACATAGCTCTAAATCCTCTCTCACGTGGATGCTCAAAGTCCCTGCACACCTGGTATTTGAGTTTAGCCACTCTTGCCTTTTGAATTCTGACCCTCTCACTCCTTGGCGCTGATTACTTAATTGTTCTTACTCATTTATAATGTTGACCTGTAGCATGGCGCATCTTTGTGGATTCTCAGGGTATAAATACACCAATGGAATTGATGGACCAACAGGCAGTTCCATTACCTGAAGAAATGCAAACATGTTTTCCACCGTGACTTCCCCATTCTGCATTCCCACCCACAGGGCAAAATGGTTGCCTTTGTTTTCAAACCCTGCCAGCATTTGTGGCGATTAGATGTATCCAATGATGGCCATTTTCACCTTGTGAGGTTATATCTCATTGTGGTTTTCATTGGCGTCTCTCTCGTCTGTCTTCCTGGTGTTCCTAACCCCTTTCCTTCACCACCCAACCTTTGCCTCTAACACTTAGCCTAGCAGGCAGGCAGCAGGACCCAAACTGCTGCTCAGTCGCAGGAGTGCTCCACTGACAACGGATTGAGGACACTCTTTCATAGAGAAAAGATTTACACAAAGAAAGGAAACTTTCCTATCCTGTTATTTTTTAATTGCACTTACTGGGGGGTGACACAGGTGAGTGAAATTATGCAGGTTTGCAGCGTGGGAGTCTACACTTCATCCTTTGCATATTGTATTGTGTGTTCACCACCCCATTCAAGTCTGCTTCTGGCAGCACCCGCTGTCCCCCTTCACGCCCTTCTATTGCACCGCCCCACCCCTTTTCCTTTGGTCTTCTCCATACTGTTATCTGGGAAGGTCTTTTCTTACTCCCTTCCGGTTTCCCACCTAGCCTGCACCCCATACCCCCTCTGACAGCTGGCTGCCAGCTCTCTAGGAGCCTCTCCCCATTTTCCTTGATACTTCAGTTTTTTCATTAGATGCTCCTTATGACAGAGATCCTATGGTATTTATTTGTCGTCCTCTGACTGGCTTATTTCACGGAGCCTAAGGTTTTTCAGGTCCATCCACTCTGTCACAAAGGGACAGATTTCCATGTACTATTTATTCCATTGTGTGCACATACCACAGTGCTTTTATCCACTCATCTACTCATGGGCACTTGGGCAGCCTGTACAAGTGTTCTATTGTCAATAAGCATGACCTGAGAATGGGGATATAGCCCAGACTGTGGAGGGTGGCAGACGGGGCAAAAAGGCGGGCAGTGTAGTGTGGGGGGGGTGGAGAATTCTTGGAAGAAAAGACTTCGTTTTCTTTTGTGACATCTCCTCATCCACTTAATGTTTCTACAGTTAAATGTGGGCCTGAAAGAAGAGGCTGTGGCTTACCTTCCATGTCGGTCCAAGCAAAAACCCTGAAGACACAGGTACCTCAGAATGAACCAGATACCTAATGATCTTCCTATTCTTCATCCAGTGTTTCCCCCACCTTGTGCGTGCTAACGGACGCCTGTTAATCCCACCACCCCCTTGTTCTTGCTTTCCCATCCTGAATCAGGAAAGAAGTGTTTCAGTCAAATATTTATTACTACTAGCCTCTCTCAAAATACCCCGTCTCCCAACCTTGCCCTTCCCCCAAACACCGCTTCCCACCAGGCCTCCACACACCCTCATAGGCAGATGTGAGAAGGGAAAGGATTCCTCCCAGAAAGCAATCAAAGAAGAGCCCATTCAACAGCCAGGTGTTTTATTGAGGTGAGGGGTTATCATTTGCCCCTCCCTCACATAGCATACTTCTTGGTCCAAGCTCGCGCCATGGTATCATATGACTTCCTGTCCTTTAGGTACATTCTCCCAATGGATGGAACAAAGGCATGGTTGGGGTTGGGGTCACATAGCAAGGAGCTGATGGACAGCAAGAGTTTGGATATGGTCATTATAGGAGACCACTGGGACCTGAGAATATCGACACAGATATATCCCTTTCGGTTGATATTGGGGTGGTAGATCGGGGTGGTGAAGGAAATCGCCGGAGGCCTGAAGGGGTAATTTCGAGGGAATTGTATGTTTAGGCAGAACACCCCTCCCTCATAGGGGCTGTCCGGGGGTCCCATGATGGTCCCCTTCCATTGGAACATGTTGTCATCCACTGGCCCTGCAGAGCACATGGGCGGGGGATCGATCGTGATGTTCGCCAGTTCCTTGTGCAGTCGCCTCAGCGCCGTGGACGTGTCCCAGGCAGCGGGGATGGACTGGATATCCTGACACGGGTAAGGGGGACCATGGGTTAGGGCGGGCGTGGCTTCTGGGGAAGATGGTTGGAGGGTCAGCCACCCCCCAGGTCGGCGGGTAAGAAGTTGGAACCTGGCTGTGGCGTGTATGGTGGGGGTGGGGGGCAGGGAGAGTTGGGGACTCACTTGGAACAGCAGGACCTGAGAGGCTACTGCTCACCTGTGCGCCGCTGTTCCCTGGCTCCTCAATCCTAGGCTCCTGCACCTCCTCCTCCTGCACCTCTTGCTCCTCCACCCCTGGCTCTTCCATCTCCTTGTCCTCCACTGCTGTCTGCTGCTCAGAGCCTATAGCCCAAGGCTGCGCTGCCTGCGGGGATACTCCACCTTCCTGCCACAGGACCAGCCGCTCCTGAAGGCCTGCCCCAACAGTTCCTTCTGGCCGGCCCCAAGGGACCCTGTGTTCCCATGGCAGGAGGGAATATGCACTGTGACGTCACAAGGGACAGCTGACCAATCAGCAACTCACTGGGCGCGTGGCCAGGGGAGACAGATGGCCTCCATCACAGGGAGTATTAGTATAGCAACAATTTTATAGGAATAATAGTGTAGCAACATATTAGAGTTGTCTATGCAATAAAGAAATAAACAGAGAAACAAACAAGTAAATAGTGATCTTGTATGAAACAAATGGTTCTAATCCTCTGTAAAGAAAAAGGAAGCATATCAAGAAAGGGAGCCCCTGGGATATTTTACCACAAAGGGAGGATTACACAGGAAAATGCACTACAGTCTTGGCTGTCTTTTCGCTCCTGGTCACCCTGCTGATCGGTGTTCTCCTGGGCACACCGCGTTTCCAAGTTGAAGTGCAGGACTTAACGCCAGCTCCTAGGAGATACTTCAGGAGTTTGTGGTCAGAATCAAGAGCTTGTTTCTCACACATGACAAATGCATAGTGGTGAGATTTCACGAGAAAACAACAAGTGTCAGAGTGTACTGAAGGGCAACGTATTTTGGCCACTCTCCTCAAGATTCTCAGCATATTTACTCCCCATCTGTGCTGCTGACTGCAGTGTGAAATGCCAGGGGCAGGGAAGAGTAGCTTAGCTCCACCAGTAGATGTTCAAAATGACCAGAAGCTTCTATGCCCACCATTAATCTCCTTAGATACCCCCTGTGGAGCCATGGCTGCTCTTCTGCAACACTGCGAGTTTCATCGAACTGTTTGGGACATTTCTTTCAACCCAATGTCATTGGCTGAATTTCTTGGAACCTATATAACGTGTGGAGAAATGGTGGAGGGCTCAAGGATTTTTACTCTTGGTCCCAGCACTCGCGGGAGAGTGAGATTTAGATGCATTTAATTCCTGTAGTGATCACCACTAATTTACTGATCAAGGTTGTGTGTTCTATGTTAGGTGTAAACATAAATACGATATGATCTCTGAGTCAAAGGCATTCGTGGTCTGATACAGGAAGAGGGAAATACATTGACATGTATTTACATCGTTAACATCGCACTCTATATATACAGCAATAAAAACATATTTGTGGATCCCGGGCTACTGGAAAGACAAGGATGAAAGGTGACTCTTCAGAGGGACTTCTATCTGAGCTGAGTCAGGCATGAGCACTGTCAGTTCATGGGGGGCGGAGGGTAAGCAGGCTTTCAGATGGGAAAAGGGCGGGTAGGAATAATGGCAGATCATAACGGAGCCAGGGGAATAAGCAGATGTGAAAGGCCTGATGCGACAGAAAGCATGACCATTTCCAGGAAGGAAATGCATTTTGCAAAGGGTTAGGTGTTCAATTCCTAGTCAAGGCACATGGCTGGGTTGTGGGCTGTGTCCTCACTAGGGGGCGCCTGAGAGGCCACCATGCCTTGGTGTTTCTCTCCCTCACTTCCTCTCTCTAAAGACGAGTAACTGAAGTCCTTCAAAACAAATAGTGAGATAAATATCTTTTCATGTAATAATATTGAATTTAGTAGCGATAAAAGTGAATATAACCAATTATGCAACACCATAATCCCAGAGTTAACATTATGTGTTGTAAATTTTATTCAGAGAAAATGCTCCCTCTCCACTTTACCCCTTACCGCTGCGAGAACGTATTTCCCTGCTATGATGTTGACCTTGGCTATGTGACGTTCTCAATCAATGGTAAGAGGAGGACGTGATGTGTAAAGGTCCAAGAAACGCTAATTACGGTCACTCCTCATTAACTTGGGACAGCTGCCTACACAAAAAAGGTTCTATTGAATGGATACACATTCATTCTTGCCTTCCCTCAGAGGAAACACCTCATTCAATCCCAAGTTCTACCTTCCACCAAAATTCAAGCCAAGACAAGATGAGGAGACTCGACAAAAATCATACTTAAACTGAAGACTCAGAAGTGAGAGATATGTGTTTGCTTTAATCCATGAGATTTATGCTTTGCTTCTTCTTGAGACGAAACCTAACTAAAGTGTTTTGTTTACAAAACATGCTGCATGGCTCCATTTTCAATCCCTTTTGTGGGAGTAATAAGCAAACTGATGCAGACAATTAATGCTTCAGTAGGTGGCATAGTTTTCCTTTTTGGCCGACAATAAGGGGAAGCAACTACAAAGCTGCTGTTGACACTTCTCACGTGGCTTAACTGTACTGGTTGTGGTCCCTTGGCTTCCCTACAGGTCTCAAGATGGCTGTTCTAACCCACATACAGCATCAGCATTCCATGCTGTCGAATGGGAGTCAAGAAAGTGGTGGCACCTTGGCTTTCCTTTTTAACGGATAAAGAAACAGTTTTTCCAAAGGTGACCCTGGCAGACTGGGTTCTGTGCCCTGAGTTGCAGACCGGGATCACATGGCCCCTCACATCTATAATGCAGACCATGAAAGTGAGAAACACTTGGCCCTGATTGGGATAGATAAAATGCAACTCGGTGCTGAAGACTTTTAAAGTGCTTTCCCCACGAAAAACATGCCTTCTGACAGCAATAAAGAAGGGAAGTGGTGATGGTGAATATTGAAGGGGCAAGTAACAATGATTTCCCTTGTTAGAATTAGTTCTTATATCCTTTAATTCTTCCTCTCCCAATCTACTGTCAAGCCAGAGTAGGGAAATGTGTGTGCATAACACAATATATGTAAAACATATGTTTCACCGACTTAAAAAATGTCCTTGATGAAGAATACGACCTTAACAGATGTTATGCCGTTAATTGAAACTGGGTAAGCACTGAAATTATTTGAAGGAAAGAAAGCATGATGTCAAGGTGAAGTCATGTTCACTCCAAGTTCATATTTAGAAGGCAGTCATGCTAAGGCACGGCGAAAGAGAATACAACTTGGTTGGTGTGGCAGATTTAGTGATGCAGAATGTAGCACGAGATCGCATTAAAATGCAGCACAGGTACAGAGCCTGAGAGAGTTTAGGAGCCTTGCGATGTGTGGCGCACATTCTACTGCGAGATCCGTGGCTGAATATGACAAGGAAACCTTCAGATGTCCCAGGAAGGTTAAGACACCAGTGAACAAACCGTGTCAGGGGAAAGCATTTAGTGTCTGTGAGGTAAGAGTCTGTCTGTGTCGCTTTCACACTTGGAAAAATGATGTGAACCATGGCCTTCGCATGCTACGTTAAATCCAGAATAGTATCACGCATCTAGCTTCTGCATACTAGCTTAACTTTTTCCTTTGCATGACAGTATTTTGCTCTGTAAGGGTAAGCGCGTCACCTTGTCTCCACCCTGCAGTCCTTTCTTGGTTTAGTTCAAATGCCCTTCCATAAAACTAGTCTGTAGATATTTTTCTTCCTTTCTGGAACTGCTGGTTTCCTCTGTACTTGGGATGTAATGAAGGATGTTTACAACTATCTTCAGACTTTTAACAACTCCCCCCTTCTTGTATTGTTTTAGACACACTCACGTCATTACTTAAAATGGAAGACATAGCTTCGACTACCTTTGGTGGTTCTTTCCTGCTAGATGAATTGGACATATTTAAAATTCCGTCAGTTTGGCCTTAATTACTTCTGCTTCATGAAATTGTAAAAGGGCATGCGGTTACCTCTAAAAACCGGAGAAAATGAAGAGTACTCTAAGCAGAGAATACCCAATTCAAAGTGCATTTTGCAACAATAACAGTCCCAAGCATGTTCTCTGTAATGACAATAGATGTATTGATTATCGGAAACTTGAAAATATGGACTTTGGTAAATATCAGAAAGGATAAAAACTGTCTCTCATACCACAAACTGAGTAAAAAAATAATGACAAGTGGTAAAGCTGCTCTCCACTCTAAGGTCAAGCTGTAACATATCCATAAGGAATCATGAACCATAGGTGTCAACCCCATAGAACCAACTTCTAGGATTAATAAATCATTGGACGAAATAAATTGTACACTCTAGGGAAGAAAAAATTAATTCACTCCTTCCATTAACGATGAGAAGCAAATATATGTAGACACAGTAGGCATCCTGTATGGTGAAGTAGTCTTGACATTAACCTACATTTTTCATGGGACCCTTTGAAACCAAATGAAGTAGGGTATTTTTCCAGGTGTAGGTGGTTTTGTGTAGAGAAACTTCACGTACTTAATGGAAATGGGAGAATCAGGGACTCCAAAAGTAAAGTGTGAAATATTTTTGATGAATTAAACAACAGCCCATAAATATTAAACACCAATATTTTTAAAATCATTACTCTAGATTTTTTCCATTCAGTACGAAAGACCGTCATTAACCCTGCTCACAGTTTTCACATCTTTCCATAAACATTGGTGGAAAATGGCATTGTTCTTCCTTTTGACATTTCCTGATCCTATCGTATGCGTTACTACGGGGAAAAAAGTATTCAGAGAAGGCCAGAGAAATATCCCTAGATAGCAGTTCATGCTCCAGAAAAAATGAACAGTAGAGCGCTTTTTTTCAGGGAAGAAATACAGCGTATGCACAATACTCATTCATGACAGAGGGGGAAAATATATGTCAAAAAACATGCAAAGTTATCACGTCAAGACAGTCACATGAAAAAGACAAATTTTATATAGGACCGTGGTATTTCTTCTACAATTTATAAGTATTGGTGCCAGCTCCTTACACATACTGGGTTGGTACTCTCTGGGAAGCCCTAGTCAAAGATCATTTGAATATTCTTCATGTATATAAATACTTAAGACCTAATGACTTGCTTCCTAGAGTGCTTCAAACGTGGGAGGTCGTTGAAGGGTAAGCACTTCCTTGTTACGTCAACTTGTAGATACATGGAGAGACTCTTGAATATTCATAGAAGGAATGTGTAAAGGGCCAAAGCCTAGGAAATATACATTTCAACTTTGTAATCTACAGAAGCATAACATTTCACTTTCCAAGCCTTGAGAAAACGCTGACTATACTAGCAATGCTTCTTACAATCCAGGGTCCTGTTTCAGTAAGTGAAACACTTTCCAAACCACAGTAATAGGCTGGGGGTACTAAGGAGAAGTTCGAGAAGTCTGTCTTATACTACGAGGTTTAATTCAGAGAAAAGATCTTAGGATGACCAAAATGGTAAGTGTGGTCTAAAGCATAAACCTGATTCAGAACCAATGAATTCATCAGGTAAGAATCAGGAATTAATTTTCATTTAGATGCAAACCCCAAACCAAAGGAATACACAAGCATACATGAGCGTACATACTCACATATCTTAAATAGTTTGCAAAGGAAGCCAAACTGCAAGGACTCTATGGACATACAAAGCAGTTAGATGTAACTGAGACAATCGTGCTCATAGTAACAGAGCACACACCAATCAATTAACTTCCAAGACCTGTTATCTGTGAAAGTAGGTTGTTAGACGACATAGTTCCCAAGGCTCCTCATAGGGATGATGTGGTGGGAGTCTTTTAGAGACAACCATGCAATGCTATGGATGGAAGTGGACACCATCATGCTAAGTGAAATGTGCCAGGCTGTGACGGAGAAATACCAAATGATCTCACCTTTAAGTACAACATCATCAACTGAGGAAAAAAGGAAACAAAATATGAACAGGGACATGCACATTAACAAGTTAAATGTTAGGCTTCAGGTACAGATAAGAACAGAGGATGTTTTCAAATATTCATATAGGAAAACATTATTCAATGCAAAGACTTTTCATTTCTCTTTGACCATACTACCTCCCACAAAACCACCTCTAACTCCGGTGAGTCCCCACTGCCTCCCTCCAGACCCATCCCCATGTTCGATCCTCCATCTTCCCATCACTTTTGCCTCTGTCCACATCTCCGTATACATGTTCCTGATACCCCTGCCCCCTTCCCCACCCTCATTATCTCCCCGCAACTCCCTCTTGCTTCTGGCTGTTGGGTTTTATTTCAGGGTCTCTCTGAAAAAAAAAAATTCACTTACAAATTTCTGCATGTCTCCCCATCCCTCAACCCTACACCAGTGTCTCTCATACAAAATTCTGTAATCAAGGACAGATGGGTCACGTAGAGACCATCGCTGACATGTTCCTACTACTTTGGAACTGCAGTTTTAGCAGTAGAATGGCAAGGGAAGAGATGAAGGATAAAGACACTTTGGGGAAGATGGATCAAAATCTTGTAATACGTGTAAAGATGGCAGTGGGAGAAAAGGCAGATGGACTTCGAATTTATGATCCTTGAACTTGGGACAATAATAATTGCTCTGATTCAATTGCGTGACACGGGATTGCAACTAGTTTTTAAATAGAAGACGACTCTGCTTCTTATTGTCCAATGACTTTAAGAAACATCCAATGAACACGTTATAGTATGCAATAGAAGACCGCAGGAGGCGTTAAACATCAGAGCTACACTGGGCTGCACATTTTCTGAGGCCTGAGACCCTGCCTAATTTACCTTTGTCGTCTTTCTCCAAGGCATTTTAGCAGCAATCTCCTCCGCAAAATACAATCCCAATAATCCTAGTCTGCATGGATGAGTAATAGAAAACCCCTTGCACGAATAAAGGAACAATAACAATAAATACTCGAAAGAAAGTATAGAGAAAAGTGAATTTGTTGAGGCGGTCCTCAGCTCCCCCGATCCTGCTTTTGATTCCTTCTACTGTGTTCTTCGTTTATAAAATTAAACCACAATGAGGTTCCATCTCACAACAGCCGGAGTGGCCAACATAAACAAAGCAAGACACGGATGTCGGAGAGGATGAGGAGAAAAGGGACAACCAGGACATTGTTGGTGCGAATGCAGACTGGTGCGGCCACTGTGGAGAACTGTATGGAATTTCCTCTGCAAACTAAAAATGGAAAAGCCGTTTGACCCAGAAATTCCACTGCTGGGATTGTACCCTTAGAACACTGAAACACCAATGCCAGAGAACCTGTGCACCCCAATGTCCATAGCACCACGATTCACAATAGCCCAGTGCTGGAGGCTACCTAGGTGCCCATCAGCTAATGAGTGGATCCAAAAACTATGGTACATTTACACAATGGAAATCTGCACCGAAGAGAGAAAGAAGGAGCTGATACACTTTGCAATGGTATGGATGGAACTGGACAGCATTAGGTTAAGTGAAATGCGCCAGGCTGTGAGGGAGAAATACCAAATGATCTCACCTTTAAGGACAACATAATGAACTGAGGAAAAAGGGAAACAAAATAGAAACAGACACATACGACTTTAAGAACAATGGTACAATAGTCAGAGGGGAAGAGGGAGGGGATAGAGGGGAGAGTGGTCTACAGGATCTACTACTCTAAAATGCACAAGGAGAAAATCAAAGGGGAGTTTTGAGGTGTCTGGGGGAGGTGGGACTGGCTAGGGTGTGGTGCAGGGATGGGGAGGAAATGCAGTCAATTATAACTGAATAAACATAAAATTAAATCAATATCTATTAAAAATTAAACCTAGTAGAAGGGTTTTATGAAAATCGTGTTTTATGGCTAAAAAATAAAAATTAAGTTTTGAAGTTAAAACAAAAGAAAAACCTGACTTTGATGAGAGCCTAGAGTTAGGAATAGAAAGAGTGGAAACCAGTGAGGAAGACAGAACACAGTCATAGAAGAAAAATAACCAGGGGTATTGTGTCATCGCTGCCTTTGTTTTCCTGTATCAATAATGTCATTCCCATTCCTCTTCCTATACCACCCTTACCTCCTCCGGTCTATTTTGCTCCTATCATTAATGTTTCTTATTCCCTGTACCTTTTCCCCCGTTGTCGGTCCACCCCCTCCCGCTAATAACCCTCCATATTACCTCCATTTCTGCCATTCAGTTCCTGTTGGAATAGTCTGCGTAGTGTGTTTTTATTTTTGCTTTTAAGGTTAGGTTGTTGATAGATGTGACTTTGCTGCCATTTTATTCGCATTTTTTTTTTTTTTTTACCTTCTTTTTCCTTAGGCAACTTTCTGTATCTTTTCATATAATAAGGGCTTGGAGATGATGAACTCCTTTAAATTGAACTTGTCTGGGCAGCACTTTATCTGCCCGAGCGTTCGAAAAGACAGCTTTGCTGGATAGAACAATCTTGGATGGAGTTCCTTGCATTTCATCACTTGGGATACTTCTTCCCAGCCCTTTCTTGCCTCCAATGTTTCTGTTGAGAAATCAGCTGACAATCTTTTGGGAATTCCTTTGTAGGTAACTGTCTCCTTATCTCTTGCAGCTTCTCAGATTCTCTCCTTATCTTTAATCTCGGGCAATGTAATTGTGCTGTGCCTTGGTTGTTCCTCTTTGGGTCCAACTGCCTTGGGACTCTCTGGGCTTCCTGGACTTCCTGGAAGGCTGTTTCTTGTGCCAGATAGGGGAAGTTGTCCTTCATTCACTTTTCAAAGAATGTCTCCATTTCTTGTTCTTCCTCTTGTCCTCCTGCCACCACTACGATTTGGATGTTGGACCACTTAGAATTACCCTGGAGGTTCCTAAGACTCTCCTCAATGATTTGAATCGTTGTTTCTTCATTCTGTTCTGGTTGAATGTGTTTTTCTTCCTTCTGCTCCAAACTGTTCGTCTCAGTCCGGCTTTCCTTCCCGTCCGTGTTGGTTCCCTGAACATGTTCCTCTATTTCACTTTTCCTAGGCTGCACTTGTTCCTCTATGTTGTGACCATACTCAGCCAATTGCTGAGCATCACAACGACCAGCATTTGGAACTGTGCCTCTGGTAGGTTGGCTAACCCTTCGTCACTTAGCTGCATTTTTGTCGGAGCTTTGATCTCTTCTTTCATTTGGGCCATGTGTTTTTGGTTGTTTGTTTCAGAGTGCCTCTTATGTGGTAATGGGCAGAGCCTTAGGGTTTCATTAGGGCAGTCCACCTGGCCGTTCTGTGAGCCGTATTTTGGGGAGGGGTGTGACAGGGAACGATGCTGCTTGCCTAGCTCTCTGCTGGCTTTCAGTCACTTCCCCTACTACCCACAATCAAAACTGTCCCATGTGAAGCTGATTATCAGGGGAGTGGTTTTGTATACGTTCTCGGACTCTGTGTGTCTCTCCAAGGAACTCTCCTGTGAGGCTGAGAGTGTTCTGTGCTGCTGCAAACCCCTCAGGTGTTTCCAAGCAGAGGTTTGAGGTTTTATTTAGCTGCGCTGGAGCCCTGGCTTGCGTCGTCCATTTCGCTCCACCGTTGTTCATCTCCATTGATCTGCTAGCAAATATGCTACCCCTCGCTCTGGAGCTGCTGCCTTGCCTGGTCCACCAGCCACCTGTCTGCCAGGGCCGCCTCTCCCGTCCCAGTTCTCCAGCCACCTTCCTGCTGCGAGTCCTCTCCACCCCTACTTGCCGCTTCTACCCCTCCTACTGGTCTGTGTGAATGTTTAGTCTGTAACTCCTTGGTTGTTGGACTCTCATCCAGTTCCATTTTCTGCCAGTTTCTGGCTGGTTTTTGTTTTTAAATTCATTGCTCTCCTTGTTTTGGCTGTGTGAGGAGGGAAAGGGCATCTAGGTATGCCTGTGTCTTCGCCAGAGGTGATTCTAGTGTCTTTCCAATGGTACTGCAATTTGTTGAGGGAGGAAATATTTATTACTATTTCCATAAAGCCTAGAATTATTGGGTGGATAGTTACTGTTTCCAAATAACATTTTCTCACTGAGACTTCAAAACCATTTCTTGGACGAAGTATAATTTATTTTATTTTGCCAATCAGAAACTTGAGGCTCAAAGAGATACAAAATTATTGAAAGCTGCATCACGACACTGTGATGAAGGCAGTCCCGGGTGCCTCCAAAGCCCTACTTTTCTTCACCATAGCGTAGAGGTAAGGGATATTTAGCCCTCCCAGGTGTGGCTACATCGGTTTTGTGTCCCCCTACACAGTCAGAAGGTGCTGGTTTGATTGCCATAGGGCACGTGCCCTGGATGCAGGTTCGGTCCCCACGTGGGCTGTGAATGAGAGGCAATGATTGATGCTTCACTCTCAGATTGATGTTTCTGTCTCCATCAAACCCCAAACGGTTAAAAAAATGTGATGTGTAATATTGTTAATATGACTGGAGGGAGTAATAAAGGAGAAGTTTATTATTCTATTGAATCTTCCTTAGGTTTCTGTGTGTTAAGTCACCCTAGCTAAGTGGTTTCGTAATATGGAAGACAGGAGCCTTCATTCGGTTCCCTGTACTATCCCATTTTAAGACATTCCCTGCCTAGTCTCCTGTCTGCTCTAAGACGGAAGTGACAATGAGAGTAGCCTCCAGAGACTGTTTCCAAGAAGGAAAACAATGGGTGAAGACAAGAATGGTCATACCAGGTGCAAGCACAGTGATGAGAAGAGCAGAATTGGAGGCTTACTTCCTAATCCTGAAAAGATGTCAAGAATGTAAAGGGTAGCCTGTCCTTTTCTGACAAAATCAAGAACAGAGATGACATTCAATTATCATACCCAAAACAAGGGCTCAGGCGTTTAACAAGTGTTTTATTTTTACAAAATCCTTCGATTGAGGCCTTATCTCCATGTTCCCACATGAAATATGCCTATTGAAGAGGTACTGTGATGCTGTGTACATCAAGTGAACAATAGGTTCGTCTTCATAGCTGCTCAGGACGAAAGACCCAGTCATTCACTTGCCGCTGTCGTACTAGCCAGACTATTTCTTGTCAAGCACTTGTCTGTGGAAAGGGAAAATGTACATTTTCTAGCAATGACGTTTCCTCGGAGTAAATCTAACATGGACTGACTCAGCACAGCTCGGGATGACACACGTAACATTTACCCCTGCCATACTGGAATCAATATTGTGACGATAATGTCTTGGATATCCACGCAATTGGTGAAATATAGAATCAGACCTAATGGGTATTTGCCTTTCGCTGAATCCCAGGACGGAACAAAATGTCACGTCTGTCTGTTTTGTCACGTGTGAGAAAGGGAAACTGCATACAAATATATTTCTTCTCCTATCCCCAGATATTTCTCCTCATGGTAAGTTTATATTTCACCGAATGTCTTTCAGTTTGAAAGTTAAAAGAAAGTCAGTTCTCAGTTTGCAAGTGATATTCAAGCATTCTCTATTATTTCATATATAATAACGAATGGAAACATTAAATATGGCGGCAGAGGAACAAACTTTTTTCCAGTGTTGTTTCCTCATTTCCTCTTGATCCCTCCCTTGAAAAACACACATTTCCATTCGATGAGAAATATTTCCAGTCAGGAGGTGAGTGTAAAAAATGTTTTTCTCCATGTTTTCTATGCACATGATACATTCAATTCTTTTTCAAAATAATGTTAATTTCTTTCTGAAAGAATGCATGTGTAGACGTACAGAAAGAATTATGTACGTGTGTATATATCATTCCCTTAGTTCTCTCATAGAAAGCATGTGCTTAGATTCTAAAGTGGGTTACCTGGTAGATACGATTTGAATTATACTCTCAATCAATGGATAAGACTCCAAGGACCTGATCTATCCTTTGTTTTGCAATATTATTACAATTCATGAAACCATCAAGTACACTGAAATTTTGATAAATGGAGTGTTAACGCTGTTTCTCCCCTTGGAGTCACAGCATAGTTCCCAGCAGTCATAGTTGCTTCTCACAATTGCCTCTCTCATCGCCATGGATGATGTGTATTTACATCGGAATCTCATTCACTCAGAGCAGAAGTGCTACACTTTCTTCCAAGGTACTTTGATTCCATTACCTGGCCTCCACAAGGAACTCAGTGAACTGACCCATTTTGCCAGTGACTGTGGCCTAGTTACCTGAATAAGCCAAATTCTCAGTGGAGATCCAGGAACTGTGCGGACAATGTCCCGGAATAATCTTCTCGGAATATTTCAGAACATGGCACAGGAACGGGAGCCAGGACACAATGTGTTCTTCCTGTGGGTAGAGTTCTGTGGTGGGTTTAGTGAGGAGTTAAGGGAACACTCCCAATTATTGGCCAAGTTGTTTTGAAGGGACTAGTTTTTAATGTACATTTTGGGCGTTGTTTCTGCTAATACAGTTGTTCACCCCTCTTCCCCCTTTGCTCTCCTGCACCCAGCTGCCGCTCCTCTTCCCTCTGGCCACCCCCCCATTGTGATCCGTGTCCAAGGATCCTGAACAGCTGTCCTTCCAGTAATCCCTTCACCTTCTTCTTCCATTCACCCAGCCGCTTCCCTTGCGACAACCCTCGTTCTGTTTCGAGTATCATCCCTGTTTCTACATTTTTGTTAGGTTATAGAACTCATTGGATTCCACACGTGCCTATTTTGCAGTCTTTAGTGTCCATTTCAAATGGTAGATATCCTTTCAAAATGCATGGACTACTTAAGATCATTTGGAAAATATAATTAGACACATTACCCTTCAACATATAATTCATGTAGCCAGACTCTTTGACTCTTCATTGAGGTTTAATTCCACTCAGGAGATTGGTTACCCTTTGCTGTCAGCATTAATCCTATACAATTCGCAAAAAAAAAAAAAAAAAGAGAAAAGAAAAGAAAAAGCGGTGCGGGCGAGTGGCGCTAAATAGTATTTCTCCCTCAACACCTGCCTTATTTCACTTAGCATAGTGCCCACAACTTTCACCCATGCCATTGCACAGGGTATTAGCTCCTTCTTTCTCTCCGCTGCGTAAAATTCCATTGTCTAAAAGTACCATACTTTTTGGATCCTCTCATTAACTGATGGGCACTTAAGTTACTTCCAGTACTTGGTTATTGTAAATTGTGTTGCTCTGAACATTGGGGTGCAGAGGATCTCACGTTGAACTGGAACATAATCAAGAAAAGAAAAAGCAAACAAAATATAACCAGAGATATTGAAATTAAGAACATTGTAACAGTAGCCACAGGGCATTGGGACGCCATAGGGGGGACAGTGCTCTATAGGAGCTACTATATAGGACACAAGGATAAATTTAAAGGGGAGGTTAGAGGGGAGTAGTGAGGTGGGACTTGCCCGAGGTGGGGGAGCGAACAGGAGATAATCCAGACAATTGTAACTGAATAAAATAAATTAATTTTTAAATGAGGGTTTAAATCAGTTGGTTTTTCCACATAAACTTTTCTGCACATCCCAGGTCTCTACTCCCAGCTCTCAGACACAAATGCACATGTGAGACTCAGTTCTATTTCTACATCTGCCTTGTCAAAGTAACACGTGTTTTTACCATTTACTTTACCTCCCGTGGATCAGTTGTTGCATCTGTTCATTTGCAATTCGTAAGGAAGTCAAATCCTCCACACACGTGACTCGCTCGTAGTAGAACAGAAACCACCGAACATCACAGATTAGACTATGAGGTCCTGGCAGAAGGCACCTGGAAAGGGAACGCCTGCAAACCAGCTGCACTACCGTGAATCCAGGGATGGAACTGGAAGCTAGTGATCGTCTTAGCCAAAATATGTGCACTGCAAACCACTTGGCTGAAGCTATGAGACCGAAATTTGTAAGTAAAGTTCACCTCTGACCACCCGGTGGTGTCTGCCTGAAGTGCTGTGCAGGAAGGAAAGGGACACCAAAGGAATGCTCCCCGCTGTGCACCCTTGATAACATGCCTCCCAGCCAAGCTCACCATGTTTGCTCAGACGCCTCTGTCTGGACCTTCTCTTTCCAGCAGCTGTAGTGAAGGGAAAATTCTGCCGTCCTGAAAGTGCTTTTTGGGAAAGGAATCGTAAGCTATTTATCAAGAAACAAACCACTCTCGGAACCGTGGGTCTTCCTCCCTTTCCTGCCCTAGAGACTCAGACAGAGAAACTGCTGAATGTCCTCAGCCTAATGGAACTAAGTGTGAAGAGTAGACCGCTTAAGGCATGTCCACATAGCCGAGTACCTGCTGCGTCCCATTGTTGCGGATTCACCCAGAACTAAGGCCCTGGCCTGTGTGCTTGGCGCTTCCTCAACTGCTTGTAAATCACTCTTTCGCATTCCTCAAAATCTAGTACCATGTTACCCTGCCTTTTCTTCTTTGTCCACAATGTCCCAGCAACCCGGTGTTGTCTCACTGTCTTTGGAATTCCCGTGGATGTGTCATGCTAGTGTGAATTACCCATGAACGTCTATTGAACTTGCATTTTCTCCTATCAGCCCACCTCTATCAATTTGGTTATTAGCCCAGCCTGAAGAACTTAAAAGGAGGAAGGAAAAGCATTAAACATTTTCAGCCCCCACAGTAGTTTATCCCAATCTATCTTTGCATATATTTAATGCATGGAAAGAGATTTACTTATATGTCCATGGATTCTTATTAAATTGTAAACAGCATATATTAATAATACCTACATTTAATGAGTGTAGTGTCCTGGGTTTTTCGGTTTTTGTTTTTGTTTTTGTTTTCTATTTCTGCAAATCTCTTTATTTGCCAGCTTAAGGAAGACAGAGGCATTCGTATGTCTGCTCCTTTCTACAAACTACTGGAAGATATTGTTTTGGTTGAAGGAAATGATGAAAAGATGGCCTCACTCAGACCTAGAGTGCAAAAAGGGACCACACAGACTGCCTGTAGGGTCCCAAGGTCCTGAAAAGGCTGTTAGATGCCTCTTTCTCATGACACCAATGAGCAATCCTGCAAGGAATCAGCACCCTAATGTTATGAAAGCAGAATTTGGAAAATCTCTCCTGTCAGTCAGGTCATCAGGATCTGCCCCTTTCACATAGCTCTAAATCCTCTCTCACGTGGATGCTCAAAGTCCCTGCACACCTGGTATTTGAGTTTAGCCACTCTTGCCTTTTGAATTCTGACCCTCTCACTCCTTGGCGCTGATTACTTAATTGTTCTTACTCATTTATAATGTTGACCTGTAGCATGGCGCATCTTTGTGGATTCTCAGGGTATAAATACACCAATGGAATTGATGGACCAACAGGCAGTTCCATTACCTGAAGAAATGCAAACATGCCTTCCACCGTGACTTCCCCATTCTGCATTCCCACCCACAGGGCAAAATGGTTGCCTTTGTTTTCAAACCCTGCCAGCATTTGTGGCGATTAGATGTATCCAATGATGGCCATTTCACCTTGTGAGGTTATATCTCATTGTGGTTTTCATTGGCGTCTCTCTCCTCTGTCTTCCTGGTGTTCCTAACCCCTTTCCTTCACCACCCAACCTTTGCCTCTAACACGTAGCCTAGCAGGCAGGCAGCAGGACCCAAACTGCTGCTCAGTCGCAGGAGTGCTCCACTGACAACGGATTGAGGAGACTCTTTCATAGAGAAAAGATTTAAACAAAGAAAGGAAACTTTCCTATCCTGTTATTTTTTAATTGCACTTACTGGGTATGACACAGGTGAGTGAAATTATGCAGGTTTGCAGCGTGGGAGTCTACACTTCATCCTTTGCATATTGTATTGTGTGTTCACCACCCCATTCAAGTCTGTTTCTGTCAGCACCCGCTGTCCCCCTTCACGCCCTTCTATTGCACCGCCCCACCCCTTTTCCTTTGGTCTTCTCCATACTGTTATCTGGGAAAGTCTTTTCTTACTCCCTTCCGGTTTCCCACCTAGCCTGCACCCCATACCCCCTCTGACAGCTGGCTGCCAGCTCTCTAGGAGCCTCTCCCCATTTTCCTTGTTACTTCAGTTTGTTCATTAGATGCTCCTTATGACAGAGATCCTTTGGTATTTATTTGTCGTCCTCTGACTGGCTTATTTCACGGAGCCTAAGGTTTTTCAGGTCCATCCACACTGTCACAAAGGGACAGATTTCCATGTACTATTTATTCCATTGTGTGCACACACCACAGTGCTTTTATCCACTCATCTACTCATGGGCACTTGGGCAGCCTGTACAAGTGTTCTATTGTCAATAAGCATGACCTGAGAATGGGGATATAGCCCATACTGTGGAGGGTGGCAGACGGGTCAAAAAGGCGGGCAGTGTAGTGTGGGGGGGTGGAGAATTCTTGGAAGAAAAGACTTCGTTTTCTTTTGTGACATCTCCTCATCCACTTAATGTTTCTACAGTTAAATGTGGGCCTGAAAGAAGAGGCTGTGGCTTACCTTCCATGTCGGTCCAAGCAAAAACCCTGAAGACACAGGTACCTCAGAATGAACCAGATACCTAATGATCTTCCTATTCTTCATCCAGTGTTTCCCCCACCTTGTGCGTGCTAAAGGATGCCTGCTAATCCCACCACCCCCTTGTTCTTGCTTTCCCATCCTGAAGCAGGAAAGAAGTGTTTCAGTCAAATATTTATTACTACTAGCCTCTCTCAAAATACCCCGTCTCCCAACCTTGCCCTTCCCCCAAACATTGCTTCCCACCAGGCCTCCACACACCCTCATAGGCAGATGTGAGATGGGAAAGGATTCCTCCCAGAAAGCAATCAAAGAAGAGCCCATTCAACACCCAGGTGTTTTATTGAGGTGAGGGGTTATCATTTGCCCCTCCCTCACATAGCATACTTCTTGGTCCAAGCTCGCGCCATGGTATCATATGCCTTCCTGTTCTTTAGGTACATTCTCCCAATGGATGGAACAAAGGCATGGTTGGGGTTGGGGTCACATAGCAAGGAGCTGATGGACAGCAAGAGTTTGGATATGGTCATTATAGGAGACCACTGGGACCTGAGAATATCGACACAGATATATCCCTTTCGGTTGATATTGGGGTGGTAGATCGGGGTGGTGAAGGAAATCGCCGGAGGCTGAAGGGGTAATTTCGAGGGAATTGTATGTTTAGGCAGAACACCCCTCCCTCATAGGGGCTGTCCGGGGGTCCCATGATGGTCCCCTTCCATTGGAACATGTTGTCATCCACTGGCCCTGCAGAGCACATGGGCGGGGGATCGATCGTGATGTTCGCCAGTTCCTTGTGCAGTCGCCTCAGCGCCGTGGACGTGTCCCAGGCAGCGGGGATGGACTGGATACCCTGACAGGGACCAAGGGGGAACCACGGGTAAGGGGGACCATGGGTTAGGGCGGGCGTGGCTTCTGGGGAAGATGGTTGGAGGGTCAGCCACCCCCCAGGTCGGCGGGTAAGAAGTTGGAACCTGGATGTGGCGTGTATGGTGGGGGCGGGGGGCAGGGAGAGTTGGGGACTCACTTGGAACAGCAGGACCTGAGAGGCTACTGCTCACCTGTGCGCCGCTGTTCCCTGGCTCCTCAATCCTAGGCTCCTGCACCTCCTCCTCCTGCACCTCTTGCTCCTCCACCCCTGGCTCTTCCATCTCCTTGTCCTCCACTGCTGTCTGCTGTTCAGAGCCTATAACCCAAGGCTGCGCTGCCTGCGGGGATACTACGCCTTCCTGCCACAGGACCAGCCGCTCCTGAAGGCCTGCCCCAACAGTTCCTGCTGGCCGGCCCCAAGGGACCCTGTGTTCCCATGGCAGGAAGGAATATGCACTGTGACGTCACAAGGGACAGCTGACCAATCAGCAACTCAGTGGGCGCGTGGCCAGGGGAGACAGATGGCCTCAATCACAGGGAGTATTAGTATAGCAACAATTTTATAGGAATAATAGTGTAGCAACATATTAGAGTTGTCTATGCAATAAAGAAATAAACAGAGAAACAAACAAGTAAATAGTGAACTTGTATGAAACAAATGGTTCTAATCCTCTGTAAAGAAAAAGGAAGCATATCAAGAAAGGGAGCCCCTGGGATATTTTACCACAAAGGGAGGATTACACAGGAAAATGCACTACAGTCTTGGCTGTCTTTTCGCTCCTGGTCACCCTGCTGATCGGTGTTCTCCTGGGCACACCGCGTTTCCAAGTTGAAGTGCAGGACTTAACGCCAGCTCCTAGGAGATACTTCAGGAGTTTGTGGTCAGAATCAAGAGCTTGTTTCTCACACATGACAAATGCATAGGGGTGAGATTTCACGAGAAAACAACAAGTGTCAGAGTGTACTGAAGGGCAACGTATTTTGGCCACTCTCCTCAAGATTCTCAGCATATCTACTCCCCATCTGTGCTGCTGACTGCAGTGTGAAATGCCAGGGGCAGGGAAGAGTAGCTTAGCTCCACCAGTAGATGTTAAAAATGACCAGAAGCTTCTATGCCCACCATTAATCTCCTTAGATACCCCCTGTGGAGCCATGGCTGCTCTTCTGCAACACTGCGAGTTTCATTGAACTGTTTGGGACATTTCTTTCAACCCAATGTAATTGGCTCAATTTCTTGGAACCTATATAACGTGTGGAGAAATGGTGGAGGGCTCAAGGATTTTTACTCTTGGTCCCAGCACTCGCGGGAGAGTGAGATTTAGATGCATTTAATTCCTGTAGTGATCACCACTAATTTACTGATCAAGGTTGTGTGTTCTGTGTTAGGTGTAAACATAAATACGATATGATCTCTGAGTCAAAGGCATTCGTGGTCTGATACAGGAAGAGGGAAATACATTGACATGTATTTACATCATTAACATCACACGCTATATATACAGCAATAAAAACATATTTGTGGATCCCGGGCTACTGGAAAGACAAGGATGAAAGGTGACTCTTCAGAGGGACTTCTATCTGAGCTGAGTCAGGCATGAGCACTGTCAGTTCATGGGGGGCGGAGGGTAAGCAGGCTTTCAGATGGGAAAAGGGCGGGTAGGAATAATGGCAGATCATAACGGAGCCAGGGGAATAAGCAGATGTGAAAGGCCTGATGCGACAGAAAGCATGACCATTTCCAGGAAGGAAATGCATTTTGCAAAGGGTTAGGTGTTCAATTCCTAGTCAAGGCACATGGCTGGGTTGTGGGCTGTGTCCTCACTAGGGGGCGCCTGAGAGGCCACCATGCCTTGGTGTTTCTCTCCCTCACTTCCTCTCTCTAAAGACGAGTAACTGAAATCCTTCAAAACAAATAGTGAGATAAATATCTTTTCATGTAATAATATTGAATTTAGTAGCGATAAAAGTGAATATAACCAATTATGCAACACCATAATCCCAGAGTTAACATTATGTGTTGTAAATTTTATTCAGAGAAAATGCTCCCTCTTCACTTTACCCCTTACCGCTGCGAGAACGTATTTCGCTGCTATGATGTTGACCTTAGCTATGTGACGTTCTCAATCAATGGCAAGAGGAGGACGTGATGTGTAAACGTCCAAGAAACGCTAATTACGGTCACTCCTCATTAACTTGGGACAGCTGCCTACACAAAAAATGTTCTATTGAATGGATACACATTCATTCTTGCCTTGCTCAGAGGAAACACCTCATTCAATCCAAAGTTCTACCTTCCACCAAAATTCAAGCCAAGACAAGATGAGGAGACTCAACAAAAATCATACTTAAACTGAAGACTCAGAAGTGGGAGATATGTGTTTGCTTTAATCCATGAGATTTATGCTTTGCCTCTTCTTGAGACGAAACCTAACTAAAGTGTTTTGTTTACAAAACATGCTGCATGGCTCCATTTTCAATACCTTTTGTGGGAGTAATAAGCAAACTGATGCAGACAATTAATGCTTCATTAGGTGGCATAGTTTTCCTTTTTGGACAACAATAAGTGGAAGCAACTACAAAGCTGCTGTTGACACTTCTCACGTGGCTTATTGTACTGGTTGTGGTCCCTTGGCTTCCCTACAGGTCTCAAGATGGCTGTTCTAACCCACATACAGCATCAGCATTCCATGCTGTCGAATGGGAGTCAAGAAAGTGGTGGCACCTTGGCTTTCCTTTTTAACGGATAAAGAAACAGTTTTTCCAAAGGTGACCCTGGCAGACTGGGTTCTGTGCCCTGAGTTGCAGACCGGGATCACATGGCCCCTCACATCTATAATGCAGACCATGAAAGTGAGAAACACTTGGCCCTGATTGGGATAGATAAAATGCAACTCGGTGCTGAAGACTTTTAAAGTGCTTTCCCCACGAAAAACATGCCTTCTGACAGCAATAAAGAAGGGAAGTGGTGATGGTGAATATTGAAGGGGCAAGTAACAATGATTTCCCTTGTTAGAATTAGTTCTTATATCCTTTAATTCTTCCTCTCCCAATCTACTGTCAAGCCAGAGTAGGGAAATATGTGTGCATAACACAATATATGTAAAACATATGTTTCACCGACTTAAAAAATGTCCTTGATGAAGAATACGACCTTAACAGATTTTATGCAGTTAACTGAAACTGGGTAAGCACTGAAATTATTTGAAGGAAAGAAAGCATGATGTCAAGGTGAAGTCATGTTCACTCCAAGTTCATATTTAGAAGGCAGTCATGCTAAGGCACGGCGAAAGAGAATACAACTTGGTTGGTGTGGCAGATTTAGTGATGCAGAATGTAGCACGAGATCGCATTAAAATGCAGCACAGGTACAGAGCCTGAGAGAGTTTAGGAGCCTTGCGATGTGTGGCGCACATTCTACTGCGAGACTCGTAGCTGAATATGACAAGGAAACCTTCAGATGTCCCAGGAAGGTTAAGACACCAGTGAACAAACCGTGTCAGGGGAAAGCATTTAGTGTCTGTGAGGTAAGAGTCTGTCTGTGTCGCTTTCACACTTGGAAAAATGATGTGAACCATGGCCTTCGCATGCTACGTTAAATCCAGAATAGTATCACGCATCTAGCTTCTGCATACTAGCTTAACTTTTTCCTTTGCATGACAGTATTTTGCTCTGTAAGGGTAAGCGCGTCACCTTGTCTCCACCCTGCAGTCCTTTCTTGGTTTAGTTCAAATGCCCTTCCATAAAACTAGTCTGTAGATATTTTTCTTCCTTTCTGGAACTGCTGGTTTCCTCTGTACTTGGGATGTAATGAAGTATGTTTACAACTATCTTCTGACTCTTAACAACTCCCCCCCTTCTTGTATTTTTTTAGACACACTCACGTCATTACTTAAAATGGAAGACATAGCTTCGACTACCTTTGGTGGTTCTTTCCTGCTAGATGAATTGGACATATTTAAAATTCCGTCAGTTTGGCCTTAATTACTTCTGCTTCATGAAATTGTAAAAGGGCATGCGGTTACCTCTAAAAACCAGAGAAAATGAAGAGTACTCTAAGCAGAGAATACCCAATTCAAAGTGCATTTTGCAACAATAACAGTCCCAAGCATGTTCTCTGTAATGACAATAGATGTATTGATTATCGGAAACTTGAAAATATGGACTTTGGTAAATATCAGAAAGGATAAAAACTGTCTCTCATACCACAAACTGAGTAAAAAAATAATGACAAGTGGTAAAGCTGCTCTCCGCTCTAAGGTCAAGCTGTAACATATCCATAAGGAATCATGAAACATAGGTGTCAACCCCATAGAACCAACTTCTAGGATTAATAAATGATTGGACGAAATAAATTGTACACTCTAGGGAAGAAAAAATTAATTCACTCCTTCCATTAACGATGAGAAGCAAATATATGTAGACACAGTAGGCATCCTGTATGGTGAAGTAGTCTTGACATTAACCTACATTTTTCATGGGACCTTTTGAAACCAAATGAAGTAGGGTATTTTTCCAGGTGTAGGTGGTTTTGTGTAGAGAAACTTCACATACTTAAAGGAAATGGGAGAATCAGGGACTCCAAAAGTAAAGTGTGAAATATTTTTGATGAATTAAACAACAGCCCATAAATATTAAAGACCAATATTTTTAAAATCATTACTCTAGATATTTTCCATTCAGTAAGAAAGACCGTCATTAACCCTGCTCACAGTTTTCACATCTTTCCATAAACATTGGTGGAAAATGGCATTGTTCTTCCTTTTGACATTTCCTGATCCTATCGTATGCGTTACTACGGGGAAAAAAGTATTCAGAGAAGGCCAGAGAAATATCCCTAGATAGCAGTTCATACTCCAGAAAAAATGAACAGTAGAGCGCTTTTTTTCAGGGAAGAAATACAGCGTATGCACAATACTCATTCATGACAGAGGGGGAAAATATATGTCAAAAAACATGCAAAGTTATCACGTCAAGACAGTCACATGAAAAAGACAAAATTTATATAGGACCGTTGTATTTCTTCTACAATTTATAAGTATTGGTGCCAGCTCCTTGTAATGTGATATATAACACATACTGGGTTGGTACTCTCTGGGAAGCCCTAGTCAAAGATCATTTGAATATTCTTCATGTATATAAATACATAAGACCTAATGACTTGCTTCCTAGAGTGCTTCAAACGTGGGAGGTCGTTGAAGGGTAAGCACTTCCTTGTTACGTCAACTTGTAGATACATGGAGAGACTCTTGAATATTCATAGAAGGAATGTGTAAAGGGCCAAAGCCTAGGAAATATACATTTCAACTTTATAATCTACAGAAGCATAACATTTCACTTTCCAAGCCTTGAGAAAACGCTGACTAAACTAGCAATGCTTGTTACAATCCAGGGTCCTGTTTCAGTAAGTGAAACACTTTCCAAACCACAGTAATAGGCTGGGGGTACTAAGGAGAAGTTCGAGAAGTCTGTCTTATACTACGAGGTTTAATTCAGAGAAAAGATCTTAGGATGAACAAAATGGTAAGTGTGGTCTAAAGCATAAACCTGATTCAGAACCAATGAATTCATCAGGTAAGAATCAGGAATTAATTTTCATTTAGATGCAAACCCCAAACCAAAGGAATACACAAGCATACATGAGCGTACATACTCACACATCTTAAATAGTTTGCAAAGGAAGCCAAACTGCAAGGACTCTATGGACATACAAAGCAGTTAGATGTAACTGAGACAATCGTGCTCATAGTAACAGAGCACACACCAATCAATTAACTTCCAAGAGCTGTTATCTGTGAAAGTAGGTTTTTAGACGACATAGTTCCCAAGGCTCCTCATAGGGATGATGTGGTGGGAGTCTTTTAGAGACAACCATGCAATGCTATGGATGGAAGTGGACACCATCATGCTAAGTGAAATGTGCCAGGCTGTGACGGAGAAATACCAAATGATCTCACCTTTAAGTACAACATCATCAACTGAGGAAAAAAGGAAACAAAATATGAACAGGGACATGCACATTAACAAGTTAAATGTTAGGCTTCAGGTACAGATAAGAACAGGATTTTCTCAAATATTCATATAGGAAAACATTATTCAATGCAAAGACTTTTCATTTCTCTTTGACCATACTACCTCCCACAAAACCACCTCTAACTCCGGTGAGTCCCCACTGCCTCCCTCCAGACCCATCCCCATGTTCGATCCTCCATCTTCCCATCACTTTTGGCTCTGTCCACATCTCCGTATACATGTTCCTGATACCCCTGCCCCCTTCCCCACCCTCATTATCTCCCCGCAACTCCCTCTTGCTTCTGGCTGTTGGGTTTTATTTCAGGGTCTCTCTGAAAAAAAAAATTCACTTACAATTTTCTGCATGTCTCCCCATCCCTCAATCCTACCTCAGTATCTTTCATACAAAATTCTGTAATCAAGGACAGATGAGTCACGTAGAGACCATCGCTGACATGTTCCTAGTACTTTGGAACTGCAGTTTTAGCAGTAGAATGGCAAGGGAAGAGATGAAGGATAAAGACACTTTGGGGAAGATGGATCAAAATCTTGTAATACGTGTAAAGATGGCAGTGGGAGAAAAGGCAGATGGACTTCGAATTTATGATCCTTGAACTTGGGACAATAATAATTGCGCTGATTCAATTGCGTGACACGGGATTGCCACTAGTTTTTTAAATAGAAGACGACTCTGCTTCTTATTGTCCAATGACTTTAAGAAACATCCAATGAACACGTTATAGTATGCAATAGAAGACCGCAGGAGGCGTTAAACATCGGAGCTACACTGGGCTGCACATTTTCTGAGGCCTGAGACCCTGCCTAATTTACCTTTGTCGTCTTTCTCCAAGGCATTTTAGCAGCAATCTCCACCACATAATACAATCCCAATAATCCTAGTCTGCATGGATGAGTAATAGAAAACCCCTTGCACGAATAAAGGAACAATAACGATAAATACTCGAAAGAAAGTATAGAGAAAAGTGAATTTGTTGAGGCGGTCCTCAGCTCCCCCGATCCTGCTTTTGATTCCTTGTACTGTGTTCTTCGTTTATAAAATTAAACCACAATGAGGTTCCATCTCACAACAGCCGGAGTGGCCAACATAAACAAAGCAAGACACGGATGTCGGAGAGGATGAGGAGAAAAGGGACAACCAGGACATTGTTGGTGCGAATGCAGACTGGTGCGGCCACTGTGGAGAACTGTATGGAATTTCCTCTGCAAACTAAAAATGGAAAAGCCGTTTGACCCAGAAATTCCACTGCTGGGATTGTACCCTTAGAACAGTGAAACACCAATGCCAGAGAACCCGTGCACCCCAATGTCCATAGCACCACGATTCACAATAGCCCAGTGCTGGAGGCTACCTAGGTGCCCATCAGCTAATGAGTGGATCCAAAAACTATGGTACATTTACACAATGGAAATCTGCACCGAAGAGAGAAAGAAGGAGCTGATACACTTTGCAATGGTATGGATGGAACTGGACAGCATTAGGTTAAGTGAAATGCGCCAGGCTGTGAGGGAGAAATACCAAATGATCTCACCTTTAAGGACAACATAATCAACTGAGGAAAAAAGGAAACAAAAGAGAAACAGACACATACGACTTTAAGAACAATGGTACAATAGTCAGAGGGGAAGAGGGAGGGGATAGAGGGGAGAGTGGTCTACAGGATCTACTACTCTAAAATGCACAAGGAGAAAATCAAAGCGGAGTTTTGAGGTGTCTGGGGGAGGTGGGACTGGCTAGGGTGAGGTGCAGGGATGGGGAGGAAATGCAGTCAATTATAACTGAATAAACATAAAATTAAATCAATATCTATTAAAAATTAAACCTAGTAGAAGGGTTTTATGAAAATCGTGTTTTATGGCTAAAAAATAAAAATTAAGTTTTGAAGTTAAAACAAAAGAAAAACCTGACTTTGATGAGAGCCTAGAGTTAGGAATAGAAAGAGTGGAAACCAGTGAGGAAGACAGAACACAGTCATAGAAGAAAAATAACCAGGGGTATTGTGTCATCGCTGCCTTTGTTTTCCTGTATCAATAATGTCATTCCCGTTCCTCTTCCTATACCACCCTTACCTCCTCCGGTCTATTTTGCTCCTATCATTAATGTTTCTTATTCCCTGTACCTTTTCCCCCGTTGTCGGTCCACCCCCTCCCGCTAATAACCCTCCATATTACCTCCATTTCTGCCATTCAGTTCCTGTTGGAATTGTCTGCGTAGTGTGTTTTTATTTTTGCTTTTAAGGTTAGGTTGTTGATAGATGTGACTTTGCTGCCATTTTATTCGCATTTTTTTTTTTTACCTTCTTTTTCCTTAGGCAATTTTCTGTATCTTTTCATATAATAAGGGCTTGGAGATGATGAACTCCTTCAAATTGAACTTGTCTGGGCAGCACTTTATCTGCCCGAGCGTTCGAAAAGACAGCTTTGCTGGATAGAACAATCTTGGATGGAGTTCCTTGCATTTCATCACTTGGGATACTTCTTCCCAGCCCTTTCTTGCCTCCAATGTTTCTGTTGAGAAATCAGCTGACAATCTTTTGGGAATTCCTTTGTAGGTAACTGTCTCCTTATCTCTTGCAGCTTCTCAGATTCTCTCCTTATCTTTAATCTCGGGCAATGTAATTGTGCTGTGCCTTGGTTGTTCCTCTTTGGGTCCAACTGCCTTGGGACTCTCTGGGCTTCCTGGACTTCCTGGAAGGCTGTTTCTTGTGCCAGATAGGGGAAGTTGTCCTTCATTCACTTTTCAAAGAATGTCTCCATTTCTTGTTCTTCCTCTTGTCCTCCTGCCACCAGTATGATTTGGATGTTGGACCACTTAGAATTACCCTGGAGGTACCTAAGACTCTCCTCAATGATTTGAATCGTTGTTTCTTCATTCTGTTCTGGTTGAATGTGTTTTTCTTCCTTCTGCTCCAAACAGTTCGTCTCAGTCCCGCTTTCCTTCCCGTCCGTGTTGGTTTCCTGAACATGTTCCTCTATTTCACTTTTACTAGGCTGCACTTGTTCCTCTATGTTGTGACCATACTCAGCCAATTGCTGAGCATCACAACGACCAGCATTTGGAACTGTGCCTCTGGTAGGATGGCTAACCCTTCATCACTTAGCTGCATTTTTGTCGGAGCTTTGATCTCTTCTTTCATTTGGGCCATGTGTTTTTGGTTGTTTGTTTCAGAGTGCCTCTTATGTGGTAATGGGCAGAGCCTTAGGGTTTCATTAGGGCAGCCGACCTGGCCGTGCTGTGAGCCGTATTTTGGGGAGGGGTGTGACAGGGAACGATGCTGCTTGCCTAGCTCTCTGCTGGCTTTCAGTCACTTCCCCTACTACCCACAATCCAAACAGTCCCACGTGAAGCTGATTCTCAGGGGAGTGGTTTTGTATACGTTCTCGGACTCTGTGTGTCTCTCCAAGGAACTCTCCTGTGAGGCTGAGAGTGTTCTGTGCTGCTGCAAACCCCTCAGGTGTTTCCAAGCAGAGTTTTGAGGTTTTATTTAGCTGCGCTGGAGCCCTGGCTTGCGTCGTCCATTTCGCTCCACCGTTGTTCATCTCCATTGATCTGCTAGCAAATATGCTACCCCTCGCTCTGGAGCTGCTGCCTTGCCTGGTCCACCAGCCACCTGTCTGCCAGGGCCGCCTCTCCCGTCCCAGTTCTCCAGCCACCTTCCTGCTGCGAGTCCTCTCCACCCCTACTTGCCGCTTCTACCCCTCCTACTGGTCTGTGTGAATGTTTAGTCTGTAACTCCTTGGTTGTTGGACTCTCATCCAGTTCCATTTTCTGCCAGTTTCTGGCTGGTTTTTGTTTTTAAATTCATTGCTCTCCTTGTTTTGGCTGTGTGAGGAGGGAAAGGGCATCTACGTATGCCTGTGTCTTCGCCAGAGGTGACTCTAGTGTCTTTCCAATGGTACTGCAATTTGTTGAGGGAGGAAATATTTATTACTATTTCCATAAAGCCTAGAATTATTGGGTGGATAGTTACTGTTTCCAAATAACATTTTCTCACTGAGACTTCAAAACCATTTCTTGGACGAAGTATAATTTATTTTATTTTGCCAATCAGAAACTTGAGGCTCAAAGAGATACAAAATTATTCAAAGCTGCATCACGAGACTGTGATGAAGGCAGTCCCGGGTGCCTCCAAAGCCCTACTTTTCTTCACCATAGCGTAGAGGTAAGGGATATTTAGCCCTCCCAGGTGTGGCTACATCGGTTTTGTGTCACCCTACACAGTCAGAAGGTGCTGGTTTGATTGCCATAGGGCACGTGCCCTGGATGCAGGTTCGGTCCCCACGTGGGCTGTGAATGAGAGGCAATGATTGATGCTTCACTCTCAGATTGATGTTTCTGTCTCTAACAAACCCCAAACGGTTAAAAAAATGTGATGTGTAATATTGTTAATATGACTGGAGGGAGTAATAAAGGAGAAGTTTATTATTCTATTGAATCTTCCATAGGTTTCTGTGTGTTAAGTCACCCTAGCTAAGTGGTTTCGTAATATGGAAGACAGGAGCCTTCATTCGGTTCCCTGTACTATCCCATTTTAAGACATTCCCTGCCTAGTCTCCTGTCTGCTCTAAGACGGAAGTGACAATGAGAGTAGCCTCCAGAGACTGTTTCCAAGAAGGAAAACAATGGGTGAAGACAAGAATGGTCATACCAGGTGCAAGCACAGTGATGAGAAGAGCAGAATTGGAGGCTTACTTCCTAATCCTGAAAAGATGTCAAGAATGTAAAGGGTAGCCTGTCCTTTTCTGACAAAATCAAGAACAGAGATGACATTCAATTATCATACCCAAAACAAGGGCTCAGGCGTTTAACAAGTGTTTTATTTTTACAAAATCCTTCGATTGAGGCCTTATCTCCATGTTCCCACATGAAATATGCCTATTGAAGAGGTACTGTGATGCTGTGTACATCAAGTGAACAATAGGTTCGTCTTCATAGCTGCTCAGGACGAAAGACCCAGTCATTCACTTGCTGCTGTCGTAATAGCCAGACTATTTCTTGTCAAGCACTTGTCTGTGGAAAGGGAAAATGTACATTTTCTAGCAATGACGTTTCCTCGGAGTAAATCTAACATGGACTGACTCAGCACAGCTCGGGATGACACACGTAACATTTACCACTGCCATACTGGAATCAATATTGCGACGATAATGTCTTGGATATCCACGCAATTGGTGAAATATAGAATCAGACCTAATGGGTATTTGCCTTTCGCTGAATCCCAGGACGGAACAAAATGTCACGTCTGTCTGTTTTGTCACGTGTGAGAAAGGAAAACTGCATACAAATATATTTCTTCTCCTATCCCCAGATATTTCTCCTCATGGTAAGTTTATATTTCACCGAATGTCTTTCAGTTTGAAAGTTAAAAGAAAGTCAGTTCTCAGTTTGCAAGTGATATTCAAGCATTCTCTATTATTTCATATATAATAACGAATGGAAACATTAAATATGGCGGCAGTGGAACAAACTTTTTTCCAGTGTTGTTTCCTCATTTCCTCTTGTTCCCTCCCTTGAAAAACACACATTTCCATTCGATGAGAAATATTTCCTGTCAGGACGTGAGTGTAAAAAATGTTTTTCTCCATGTTTTCTATGCACATAATACATACAATTCTTTTTCAAAATAATGTTAATTTCTTTCTGAAAGAATGCATGTGTAGACGTATAGAAAGAATTATGTACGTGTGTATATATCATTCCCTTAGTTCTCTCATAGAAAGCATGTGCTTAGATTGTAAAGTGGGTTACCTGGTAGATACGATTTGAATTATACTCTCAATCAATGGATAAGACTCCAAGGACCTGATCTATCCTTTCTTTTGCAATATTATTACCATTCATGAAACCATCAAGTACACTGAAATTTTGATAAATGGAGTGTTAACGCTGTTTCTCCCCTTGGAGTCACAGCATAGTTCCCAGCAGTCATAGTTGCTTCTCACAATTGCCTCTCTCATCGCCATGGATGATGTGTATTTACATCGGAATCTCATTCACTCAGAGTAGAAGTGCTACACTTTCTTCCAAGGTACTTGGATTCCATTACCTGGCCTCCACAAGGAACTCAGTGAACTGACCCATTTTGCCAGTGACTGTGGCCCAGTTACCTGAATAAGCCAAATTCTCAGTGGAGATCCAGGAACTGTGCGGACAATGTCCCGGAAATACCTTCTCGGAATATTTCAGAGCATGGCACAGGAACGGGAGCCAGGACACAATGTGTTCTTCCTGTGGGTAGAGTTCTGTGGTGGGTTTAGTGAGGAGTTAAGGGAACACTCCCAATTATTGGCCAAGTTGTTTTGAAGGGACTAGTTTTTAATGTACATTTTGGGGGTTGTTTCTGCTAATACAGTTGTTCACCCCTCTTCCCCCTTTGCTCTCCTGCACCCAGCTGCGGCTCCTCTTCCCTCTGGCCACCCCCCCATTGTGATCCGTGTCCAAGGATCCTGAACAGCTGTCCTTCCAGTAATCCCTTCACCTTCTTCTTCCATTCACCCAGCCGCTTCCCTTGCGACAACCCTCGTTCTGTTTCGTGTATCATCCCTGTTTCTACATTTTTGTTAGGTTATAGAACTCATTGGATTCCACACGTGCCTATTTTGCAGTCTTTAGTGTCCATTTCAAATGGTAGATATCCTTTCAAAATGCATGGATTACTTAAGATCATTTGGAAAATATAATTAGACACATTACCCTTCAACATATAATTCATGTAGCCAGACTCTTTGACTCTTCATTGAGCCTTTAATTCCACTCAGGAGATTGGTTACCCTTTGCTGTCAGCATTAATCCTATAAAATTCGCAAAAAAAAAAAAAAAAAGAAAAGAAAAAGCGGTGCAGGCGAGGGGCGCTAAATAGTATTTCTCCCTCAACACCTGCCTTATTTCACTTAGCATAGTGCCCACAACTTTCACCCATGCCATTGCACAGGGTATTAGCTCCTTCTGTCTCTCCGCTGCGTAAAATTCCATTGTCTAAAAGTACCATACTTTTTGGATCCTCTCATTAACTGATGGGCACTTAAGTTACTTCCAGTACTTGGTTATTGTAAATTGTGTTGCTCTGAACATTGGGGTGCAGAGGATCTCACGTTGAACTGGAACATAATCAAGAAAAGAAAAAGCAAACAAAATATAACCAGAGATATTGAAATTAAGAACATTGTAACAGTAGCCACAGGGCATTGGGACGCCATAGGGGGGACAGTGCTCTATAGGAGCTACTATATAGGACACAAGGATAAATTTAAAGGGGAGGTTAGAGGGGAGTAGTGAGGTGGGACTTGCCCGGGGTGGGGGAGCGAACAGGAGATAATCCAGACAATTGTAACTGAATAAAATAAATTAATTAATTTTTAAAATGAGGGTTTAAATCAGTTGGTTTTTCCACATAAACTTTTCTGCACATCCCAGGTCTCTACTCCCAGCTCTCAGACACAAATGCACATGTGAGACTCAGTTCTATTTCTACATCTGCCTTGTCAAAGTAACACGTGTTTTTACCATTTACTTTACCTCCCGTGGATCAGTTGTTGCATCTGTTCATTTGCAATTCGTAAGGAAGTCAAATCCTCCACACACGTGACTCGCTCGTAGTAGAACAGAAACCACCGAACATCACAGATTAGACTATGAGGTCCTGGCAGAAGGCACCTGGAAAGGGAACGCCTGCAAACCAGCTGCACTACCGTGAATCCAGGGATGGAACTGGAAGCTAGTGATCGTCTTAGCCAAAATATGTGCACTGCAAACCACTTGGCTGAAGCTATGAGGCCGAAATTTGTAAGTAAAGTTCACCTCTGACCACCCGGTGGTGTCTGCCTGAAGTGCTGTGCAGGAAGGAAAGGGACACCAAAGGAATGCTCCCCGCTGTGCACCCTTGATAACATGCCTCCCAACCAAGCTCACCATGTTTGCTCAGACGCCTCTGGCCGGACCTTCTCTTTCCAGCAGCTGTAGTGAAGGGAAAATTCTGCCGTCCTGAAAGTGCTTTTTGGGAAAGGAATCGTAAGCTATTTATCAAGAAACAAACCACTCTCGGAACCGTGGGTCTTCCTCCCTTTCCTGCCCTAGAGACTCAGACAGAGAAACTGCTGAATGTCCTCAGCCTAATGGAACTAAGTGTGAAGAGTAGACCGCATAAGGCATGTCCACATAGCCGAGTACCTGCTGCGTCCCATTGTTGCGGATTCACCCAGAACTAAGGCCCTGGCCTGTGTGCTTGGCGCTTCCTCAACTGCTTGTAAATCACTCTTTCGCATTCCTCAAAATCTAGTACCATGTTACCCTGCCTTTTCTTCTTTGTCCACAATGTCCCAGCAACCCGGTGTTGTCTCACTGTCTTTGGAATTCCCGTGGATGTGTCATGCTAGTGTGAATTACCCATGAACGTCTATTGAACTTGCATTTTCTCCTATCAGCCCACCTCTATCAATTTGGTTATTAGCCCAGCCTGAAGAACTTAAAAGGAGGAAGGAAAAGCATTAAACATTTTCAGCCCCCACAGTAGTTTATCCCAATCTATCTTTGCATATATTTAATGCATGGAAAGAGATTTACTTATATGTCCATGGATTCTTATTAAATTGTAAACAGCATATATCAATAATACCTACATTTAATGAGTGTAGTGTCCTGGGTTTTTCGGTTTTTGTTTTTGTTTTTGTTTTCTATTTCTGCAAATCTCTTTATTTGCCAGCTTAAGGAAGACAGAGGCATTCGTATGTCTGCTCCTTTCTACAAACTACTGGAAGATATTGTTTTGGTTGAAGGAAATGATGAAAAGATGGCCTCACTCAGACATAGAGTGCAAAAAGGGACCACACAGACTGCCTGTAGGGTCCCAAGGTCCTGAAAAGGCTGTTAGATGCCTCTTTCTCATGACACCAATGAGCAATCCTGCAAGGAATCAGCACCCTAATGTTATGAAAGCAGAATTTGGAAAATCTCTCCTGTCAGTCAGGTCATCAGGATCTGCCCCTTTCACATAGCTCTAAATCCTCTCTCACGTGGATGCTCAAAGTCCCTGCACACCTGGTATTTGAGTTTAGCCACTCTTGCCTTTTGAATTCTGACCCTCTCACTCCTTGGCGCTGATTACTTAATTGTTCTTACTCATTTATAATGTTGACCTGTAGCATGGCGCATCTTTGTGGATTCTCAGGGTATAAATACACCAATGGAATTGATGGACCAACAGGCAGTTCCATTACCTGGAGAAATGCAAACATGCCTTCCACCGTGACTTCCCCATTCTGCATTCCCACCCACAGGGCAAAATGGTTGCCTTTGTTTTCAAACCCTGCCAGCATTTGTGGCGATTAGATGTATCCAATGATGGCCATTTTCACCTTGTGAGGTTATATCTCATTGTGGTTTTCATTGGCGTCTCTCTCGTCTGTCTTCCTGGTGTTCCTAACCCCTTTCCTTCACCACCCAACCTTTGCCTCTAACACTTAGCCTAGCAGGCAGGCAGCAGGACCCAAACTGCTGCTCAGTCGCAGGAGTGCTCCACTGACAACGGATTGAGGACACTCTTTCATAGAGAAAAGATTTACACAAAGAAAGGAAACTTTCCTATCCTGTTATTTTTTAATTGCACTTACTGGGGGGTGACACAGGTGAGTGAAATTATGCAGGTTTGCAGCGTGGGAGTCTACACTTCATCCTTTGCATATTGTATTGTGTGTTCACCACCCCATTCAAGTCTGCTTCTGGCAGCACCCGCTGTCCCCCTTCACGCCCTTCTATTGCACCGCCCCACCCCTTTTCCCTTGGTCTTCTCCATACTGTTATCTGGGAAGGTCTTTTCTTACTCCCTTCCGGTTTCCCACCTAGCGTGCACCCCATACCCCCTCTGACAGCTGGCTGCCAGCTCTCTAGGAGCCTCTCCCCATTTTCCTTGTTACTTCAGTTTGTTCATTAGATGCTCCTTATGACAGAGATCCTATGGTATTTATTTGTCGTCCTCTGACTGGCTTATTTCACGGAGCCTAAGGTTTTTCAGGTCCATCCACACTGTCACAAAGGGACAGATTTCCATGTACTATTTATTCCATTGTGTGCACACACCACAGTGCTTTTATCCACTCATCTACTCATGGGCACTTGGGCAGCCTGTACAAGTGTTCTATTGTCAATAAGCATGACCTGAGAATGGGGATATAGCCCAGACTGTGGAGGGTGGCAGACGGGTCAAAAAGGCGGGCAGTGTAGTGTGGGGGGGTGGAGAATTCTTGGAAGAAAAGACTTCGTTTTCTTTTGTGACATCTCCTCATCCACTTAATGTTTCTACAGTTAAATGTGGGCCTGAAAGAAGAGGCTGTGGCTTACCTTCCATGTCGGTCCAAGCAAAAACCCTGAAGACACAGGTACCTCAGAATGAACCAGATACCTAATGATCTTCCTATTCTTCATCCAGTGTTTCCCCCACCTTGTGCGTGCTAAAGGACGCCTGCTAATCCCACCACCCCCTTGTTCTTGCTTTCCCATCCTGAAGCAGGAAAGAAGTGTTTCAGTCAAATATTTATTACTACTAGCCTCTCTCAAAATATCCCGTCTCCCAACCTTGCCCTTCCCCCAAACATTGCTTCCCACCAGGCCTCCACACACCCTCATAGGCAGATGTGAGAAGGGAAAGGATTCCTCCCAGAAAGCAATCAAAGAAGAGCCCATTCAACAGCCAGGTGTTTTATTGAGGTGAGGGGTTATCATTTGCCCCTCCCTCACATAGCATACTTCTTGGTCCAAGCTCGCGCCATGGTATCATATGCCTTCCTGTCCTTTAGGTACATTCTCCCAATGGATGGAACAAAGGCATGGTTGGGGTTGGGGTCACATAGCAAGGAGGTGATGGACAGCAAGAGTTTGGATATGGTCATTATAGGAGACCACTGGGACCTGAGAATATCGACACAGATATATCCCTTTCGGTTGATATTGGGGTGGTAGATCGGGGTGGTGAAGGAAATCGCCGGAGGCCTGAAGGGGTAATTTCGAGGGAAATGTATGTTTAGGCAGAACACCCCTCCCTCATAGGGGCTGTCCGGGGGTCCCATGATGGTCCCCTTCCATTGGAACATGTTGTCATCCACTGGCCCTGCAGAGCACATGGGCGGGGGATCGATCGTGATGTTCGCCAGTTCCTTGTGCAGTCGCCTCAGCGCCGTGGACGTGTCCCAGGCAGCGGGGATGGACTGGATATCCTGACAGGGACCAAGGGGGAACCACGGGTAAGGGGGACCATGGGTTAGGGCGGGCGTGGCTTCTGGGGAAGATGGTTGCAGGGTCAGCCACCCCCCAGGTCGGCGGGTAAGAAGTTGGAACCTGGCTGTGGCGTGTATGGTGAGGGCGGGGGGCAGGGAGAGTTGGGGACTCACTTGGAACAGCAGGACCTGAGAGGCTACTGCTCACCTGTGCGCCGCTGTTCCCTGGCTCCTCAATCCTAGACTCCTGCACCTCCTCCTCCTGCACCTCTTGCTCCTCCACCCCTGGCTCTTCCATCTCCTTGTCCTCCACTGCTGTCTGCTGCTCAGAGCCTATAGCCCAAGGCTGCGCTGCCTGCGGGGATACTCCGCCTTCCTGCCACAGGACCAGCCGCTCCTGAAGGCCTGCCCCAACAGTTCCTGCTGGCCGGCCCCAAGGGACCCTGTGTTCCCATGGCAGGAGGGAATATGCACTGTGACGTCACAAGGGACAGCTGACCAATCAGCAACTCAGTGGGCGCGTGGCCAGGGGAGACAGATGGCCTCCATCACAGGGAGTATTAGTATAGCAACAATTTTATAGGAATAATAGTGTAGCAACATATTAGAGTTGTCTATGCAATAAAGAAATAAACAGAGAAACAAACAAGTAAATAGTGAACTTGTATGAAACAAATGGTTCTAATCCTCTGTAAAGAAAAAGGAAGCATATCAAGAAAGGGAGCCCCTGGGATATTTTACCACAAAGGGAGGATTACACAGGAAAATGCACTACAGTCTTGGCTGTCTTTTCGCTCCTGGTCACCCTGCTGATCGGTGTTCTCCTGGGCACACCGCGTTTCCAAGTTGAAGTGCAGGACTTAACGCCAGCTCCTAGGAGATACTTCAGGAGTTTGTGGTCAGAATCAAGAGCTTGTTTCTCACACATGACAAATGCATAGGGGTGAGATTTCACGAGAAAACAACAAGTGTCAGAGTGTACTGAAGGGCAACGTATTTTGGCCACTCTCCTCAAGATTCTCAGCATATTTACTCCCCATCTGTGCTGCTGACTGCAGTGTGAAATGCCAGGGGCAGGGAAGAGTAGCTTAGCTCCACCAGTAGATGTTCAAAATGACCAGAAGCTTCTATGCCCACCATTAATCTCCTTAGATACCCCCTGTGGAGCCATGGCTGCTCTTCTGCAACACTGCGAGTTTCATCGAACTGTTTGGGACATTTCTTTCAACCCAATGTCATTGGCTGAATTTCTTGGAACCTATATAACGTGTGGAGAAATGGTGGAGGGCTCAAGGATTTTTACTCTTGGTCCCAGCACTCGCGGGAGAGTGAGATTTAGATGCATTTAATTCCTGTAGTGATCACCACTAATTTACTGATCAAGGTTGTGTGTTCTATGTTAGGTGTAAACATAAATACGATATGATCTCTGAGTCAAAGGCATTCGTGGTCTGATACAGGAAGAGGGAAATACATTGCCATGTATTTACATCATTAACATCGCACGCTATATATACAGCAATAAAAACATATTTGTGGATCCCGGGCTACTGGAAAGACAAGGATGAAAGGTGACTCTTCAGAGGGACTTCTATCTGAGCTGAGTCAGGCATGAGCAATGTCAGTTCATGGGGGGCGGAGGGTAAGCAGGCTTTCAGATGGGAAAAGGGCGGGTAGGAATAATGGCAGATCATAACGGAGCCAGGGGAATAAGCAGATGTGAAAGGCCTGATGCGACAGAAAGCATGACCATTTCCAGGAAGGAAATGCATTTTGCAAAGGGTTAGGTGCTCAATTCCTAGTCAAGGCACATGGCTGGGTTGTGGGCTGTGTCCTCACTAGGGGGCGCCTGAGAGGCCACCATGCCTTGGTGTTTCTCTCCCTCACTTCCTCTCTCTAAAGACGAGTAACTGAAATCCTTCAAAACAAATAGTGAGATAAATATCTTTTCATGTAATAATATTGAATTTAGTAGCGATAAAAGTGAATATAACCAATTATGCAACACCATAATCCCAGAGTTAACATTATGTGTTGTAAATTTTATTCAGAGAAAATGCTCCCTCTCCACTTTACCCCTTACCGCTGCGAGAACGTATTTCGCTGCTATGATGTTGACCTTGGCTATGTGACGTTCTCAATCAATGGCAAGAGGAGGACGTGATGTGTAAACGTGCAAGAAACGCTGTTTACGGTCACTCCTCATTAACTTGGGACAGCTGCCTACACAAAAAATGTTCTATTGAATGGATACACATTCATTCTTGCCTTCCCTCGGAGGAAACACCTCATTCAATCCCAAGTTCTACCTTCCACCAAAATTCAAGCCAAGACAAGATGAGGAGACTCGACAAAAATCATACTTAAACTGAAGACTCAGAAGTGAGAGATATGTGTTTGCTTTAATCCATGAGATTTATGCTTTGCTTCTTCTTGAGACGAAACCTAACTAAAGTGTTTTGTTTACAAAACATGCTGCATGGCTCCATTTTCAATCCCTTTTGTGGGAGTAATAAGCAAACTGATGCAGACAATTAATGCTTCAGTAGGTGGCATAGTTTTCCTTTTTGGCCGACAATAAGGGGAAGCAACTACAAAGCTGCTGTTGACACTTCTCACGTGGCTTAACTGTACTGGTTGTGGTCCCTAGGCTTCCCTACAGGTCTCAAGATGGCTGTTCTAACCCACATACAGCATCAGCATTCCATGCTGTCGAATGGGAGTCAAGAAAGTGGTGGCACCTTGGCTTTCCTTTTTAACGGATAAAGAAACAGTTTTTCCAAAGGTGACCCTGGCAGACTGGGTTCTGTGCCCTGAGTTGCAGACCGGGATCACATGGCCCCTCACATCTATAATGCAGACCATGAAAGTGAGAAACACTTGGCCCTGATTGGGATGGATAAAATGCAACTCGGTGCTGAAGACTTTTAAAGTGCTTTCCCCACGAAAAACATGCCTTCTGACAGCAATAAAGAAGGGAAGTGGTGATGGTGAATATTGAAGGGGCAAGTAACAATGATTTCCCTTGTTAGAATTAGTTCTTATATCCTTTAATTCTTCCTCTCCCAATCTACTGTCAAGCCAGAGTAGGGAAATGTGTGTGCATAACACAATATATGTAAAACATATGTTTCACCGACTTAAAAAATGTCCTTGATGAAGAATACGACCTTAACAGATGTTATGCCGTTAATTGAAACTGGGTAAGCACTGAAATTATTTGAAGGAAAGAAAGCATGATGTCAAGGTGAAGTCATGTTCACTCCAAGTTCATATTTAGAAGGCAGTCATGCTAAGGCACGGCGAAAGAGAATACAACTTGGTTGGTGTGGCAGATTTAGTGATGCAGAATGTAGCACGAGATCGCATTAAAATGCAGCACAGGTACAGAGCCTGAGAGAGTTTAGGAGCCTTGCGATGTGTGGCGCACATTCTACTGCGAGATCCGTGGCTGAATATGACAAGGAAACCTTCAGATGTCCCAGGAAGGTTAAGACACCAGTGAACAAACCGTGTCAGGGGAAAGCATTTAGTGTCTGTGAGGTAAGAGTCTGTCTGTGTCGCTTTCACACTTGGAAAAATGATGTGAACCATGGCCTTCGCATGCTACGTTAAATCCAGAATAGTATCACGCATCTAGCTTCTGCATACTAGCTTAACTTTTTCCTTTGCATGACAGTATTTTGCTCTGTAAGGGTAAGCGCGTCACCTTGTCTCCACCCTGCAGTCCTTTCTTGGTTTAGTTCAAATGCCCTTCCATAAAACTAGTCTGTAGATATTTTTCTTCCTTTCTGGAACTGCTGGTTTCCTCTGTACTTGGGATGTAATGAAGGATGTTTACAACTATCTTCTGACTTTTAACAACTACCCCCTTCTTGTATTTTTTTAGACACACTCACGTCATTACTTAAAATGGAAGACATAGCTTCGACTACCTTTGGTGGTTCTTTCCTGCTAGATGAATTAGACATATTTAAAATTCCGTCAGTTTGGCCTTAATTACTTCTGCTTCATGAAATGGTAAAAGGGCATGCGGTTACCTCTAAAAACCGGAGAAAATGAAGAGTACTCTAAGCAGAGAATACCCAATTCAAAGTGCATTTTGCAACAATAACAGTCCCAAGCATGTTCTCTGTAATGACAATAGATGTATTGATTATCGGAAACTTGAAAATATGGACTTTGGTAAATATCAGAAAGGATAAAAACTGTCTCTCATACCACAAAGTGAGTAAAAAAATAATGACAAGTGGTAAAGCTGCTCTCCACTCTAAGGTCAAGCTGTAACATATCCATAAGGAATCATGAACCATAGGTGTCAACCCCATAGAACCAACTTCTAGGATTAATAAATGATTGGACGAAATAAATTGTACACTCTAGGGAAGAAAAAATTAATTCACTCCTTCCATTAACGATGAGAAGCAAATATATGTAGACACAGTAGGCATCCTGTATGGTGAAGTAGTCTTGACATTAACCTACATTTTTCATGGGACCCTTTGAAACCAAATGAAGTAGGGTATTTTTCCAGGTGTAGGTGGTTTTGTGTAGAGAAACTTCACGTACTTAATGGAAATGGGAGAATCAGGGACTCCAAAAGTAAAGTGTGAAATATTTTTGATGAATTAAACAACAGCCCATAAATATTAAACACCAATATTTTTAAAATCATTACTCTAGATTTTTTCCATTCAGTACGAAAGACCGTCATTAACCCTGCTCACAGTTTTCACATCTTTCCATAAACATTGGTGGAAAATGGCATTGTTCTTCCTTTTGACATTTCCTGATCCTATCGTATGCGTTACTACGGGGAAAAAAGTATTCAGAGAAGGCCAGAGAAATATCCCTAGATAGCAGTTCATGCTCCAGAAAAAATGAACAGTAGAGCGCTTTTTTTCAGGGAAGAAATACAGCGTATGCACAATACTCATTCATGACAGAGGGGGAAAATATATGTCAAAAAACATGCAAAGTTATCACGTCAAGACAGTCACATGAAAAAGACAAATTTTATATAGGACCGTGGTATTTCTTCTACAATTTATAAGTATTGGTGCCAGCTCCTTACACATACTGGGTTGGTACTCTCTGGGAAGCCCTAGTCAAAGATCATTTGAATATTCTTCATGTATATAAATACTTAAGACCTAATGACTTGCTTCCTAGAGTGCTTCAAACGTGGGAGGTCGTTGAAGGGTAAGCACTTCCTTGTTACGTCAACTTGTAGATACATGGAGAGACTCTTGAATATTCATAGAAGGAATGTGTAAAGGGCCAAAGCCTAGGAAATATACATTTCAACTTTGTAATCTACAGAAGCATAACATTTCACTTTCCAAGCCTTGAGAAAACGCTGACTATACTAGCAATGCTTCTTACAATCCAGGGTCCTGTTTCAGTAAGTGAAACACTTTCCAAACCACAGTAATAGGCTGGGGGTACTAAGGAGAAGTTCGAGAAGTCTGTCTTATACTACGAGGTTTAATTCAGAGAAAAGATCTTAGGATGAACAAAATGGTAAGTGTGGTCTAAAGCATAAACCTGATTCAGAACCAATGAATTCATCAGGTAAGAATCAGCAATTAATTTTCATTTAGATGCAAACCCCAAACCAAAGGAATACACAAGCATACATGAGCGTACATACTCACATATCTTAAATAGTTTGCAAAGGAAGCCAAACTGCAAGGACTCTATGGACATACAAAGCAGTTAGATGTAACTGAGACAATCGTGCCCATAGTAACAGAGCACACACCAATCAATTAACTTCCAAGACCTGTTATCTGTGAAAGTAGGTTGTTAGACGACATAGTTCCCAAGGCTCCTCATAGGGATGATGTGGTGGGAGTCTTTTAGAGACAACCATGCAATGCTATGGATGGAAGTGGACACCATCATGCTAAGTGAAATGTGCCAGGCTGTGACGGAGAAATACCAAATGATCTCACCTTTAAGTACAACATCATCAACTGAGGAAAAAAGGAAACAAAATATGAACAGGGACATGCACATTAACAAGTTAAATGTTAGGCTTCAGGTACAGATAAGAACAGAGGATGTTTTCAAATATTCATATAGGAAAACATTATTCAATGCAAAGACTTTTCATTTCTCTTTGACCATACTACCTCCCACAAAACCACCTCTAACTCCGGTGAGTCCCCACTGCCTCCCTCCAGACCCATCCCCATGTTCGATCCTCCATCTTCCCATCACTTTTGCCTCTGTCCACATCTCCGTATACATGTTCCTGATACCCCTGCCCCCTTCCCCACCCTCATTATCTCCCCGCAACTCCCTCTTGCTTCTGGCTGTTGGGTTTTATTTCAGGGTCTCTCTGAAAAAAAAAATTCACTTACAAATTTCTGCATGTCTCCCCATCCCTCAACCCTACACCAGTGTCTCTCATACAAAATTCTGTAATCAAGGACAGATGGGTCACGTAGAGACCATCGCTGACATGTTCCTACTACTTTGGAACTGCAGTTTTAGCAGTAGAATGGCAAGGGAAGAGATGAAGGATAAAGACACTTTGGGGAAGATGGATCAAAATCTTGTAATACGTGTAAAGATGGCAGTGGGAGAAAAGGCAGATGGACTTCGAATTTATGATCCTTGAACTTGGGACAATAATAATTGCTCTGATTCAATTGCGTGACACGGGATTGCAACTAGTTTTTAAATAGAAGACGACTCTGCTTCTTATTGTCCAATGACTTTAAGAAACATCCAATGAACACGTTATAGTATGCAATAGAAGACCGCAGGAGGCGTTAAACATCGGAGCTACACTGGGCTGCACATTTTCTGAGGCCTGAGACCCTGCCTAATTTACCTTTGTCGTCTTTCTCCAAGGCATTTTAGCAGCAATCTCCACCGCAAAATACAATCCCAATAATCCTAGTCTGCATGGATGAGTAATAGAAAACCCCTTGCACGAATAAAGGAACAATAACAATAAATACTCGAAAGAAAGTATAGAGAAAAGTGAATTTGTTGAGGCGGTCCTCAGCTCCCCCGATCCTGCTTTTGATTCCTTCTACTGTGTTCTTCGTTTATAAAATTAAACCACAATGAGGTTCCATCTCACAACAGCCGGAGTGGCCAACATAAACAAAGCAAGACACGGATGTCGGAGAGGATGAGGAGAAAAGGGACAACCAGGACATTGTTGGTGCGAATGCAGACTGGTGCGGCCACTGTGGAGAACTGTATGGAATTTCCTCTGCAAACTAAAAATGGAAAAGCCGTTTGACCCAGAAATTCCACTGCTGGGATTGTACCCTTAGAACACTGAAACACCAATGCCAGAGAACCTGTGCACCCCAATGTCCATAGCACCACGATTCACAATAGCCCAGTGCTGGAGGCTACCTAGGTGCCCATCA
>NW_026527393.1:0-51819 GCF_022682495.2 Desmodus rotundus | reverse complement strand
GGTGGGGTTAAGAATGTTGATTGGTCCTGCAGGCGGAAGCAAGTGTTGGCACAGGAAGTCGGGACAAAGGCGAGGAAGAACGCGATGGAATTAGTTAGGTGTCCCGAGCACGGTGAGGGGCCAGGGTCTTAGGGTCTTTTGGGGTCTGTCCATCTATCGCGGCATAATTGTGGTCCACCTTCTCTCCTCAGGGACCTTCTGCTTTCTTAAGACCGGCGTCCACGAGGGCCCGAATAAAGGAAAAAGCTTCTACGTCTGCCGGGCGGAGGCGTGCAACTTCGTGCGGGCCACCGAGTAGGTCTCGAGCTGGGCACGACTCCCTGCGACGGCGCGCGGCCTCCTGGGAGGAGCCACCGACTCTCCGCGCCCGGCAGCACTGGGCCTAGGGGCGGTGGGACCTTTGGTCTGGGGAGCCAGGGCCCTTCAAGTAGTCGGTAATCCTAGGACTGCGTCGTGTCTTCGGAAGACGCTCTGCTCCTGGTTGCTGTGTGACCTGAGGCTGGTTACTTACCCTCTCTGGGCCGCCGAGAGCTGTGTAATGGAGGATAGGCATACCTGGATTCCTGTGGTCCTTTCCAGCTCCGGGTTTCTATGTATTTGTCAGGCCTAGGTATCTTCTGCTCGGACATTTCCCCGCTTCCGCCCGTCCCACCCCATTTAAGTGAGGACCTCCGTACCGGCATAGTAGAAAACAGTTCCTTGCTTTGCACTAGTTTGAGGCCCAACTGGTTTTTTACTGTTTAAGGTTCAAACACTCCGATGGCCCCATCTAAAAATAGGATTTAAGTGGTGAGAATGAAAATCCAAAGAAACAGGTTAGGGATTAATGCTCAAAGAAAATCAGATACTTGATTTTACAAAATTGAAAGCTGAGACCCAGAAATATTGAGCATCTCCTTTAAAGTGAGAAGAGTTAATACTGTTATCAAAAGGTTACTGTTTTCTCAGGGCCAGCAGTCCCTAATGAACTTGAAAACTATCACATCATTAAACTTTTTCCTGCTCTCTGCTGAACTTCGGAGAGAAAAATAACTTTCCTCCAGATCATCTAAAGCACACTGTACTGGATATCAACTAGAAAATAAACTTTTAAAAACATGTATGTTAACTTTTCTGAGAAAATATTTTCTTAGCTCTCTAGCACATTTTTTTTTCTTTGAAGGAAATTATGTGGATCCACTTTAATTAAATACAAAATGATTTTGAGTAAAACTGTCAAATCTTAAGCTAGAAGGGACCAACCAAAAATAAGCTATCAGCATATTATGTTAGAGTTTACTACTTATCTCTAATTTCTATACTGAGCTTCTTAGGTTCTGTGTCTAGTTCAAGTTTCATGAAACATGAGAGCATGTTCATATTAGGAATTAAGCATTAGTGGTAGCATAAGACTCGGTTTCACATTAAAGGAGCATCCCTTACATAGGGTGCCATGTATACAAACGTTCTGCTATACACACCAGTACTGTAATATTTGACTTCAAGACAGTAATTTGATACACTCGCTCTATTTGAGATATGTCTGGTAACTAGAATATAAGCAAAATTAAATACCATAGGTCATGGGAGAGTAAAGTATGACAATACTTAAACCTGTTTCCTCTGAAATGTTAAATACATTCTGTCATAATGAGAAAGAAGCGGGAGGAGAGGAGTTAAGTTTATGCCAGTACGGACAAGCGGGTGTGTCGCTAGCATGTGAACACAGGCCGTGACAGCAGGCAGGTCATTAAAGGAAGCGGGGTGGAAGAAAGAAACGGGTGAACCTCAGCAGTCGGTCTTACACTTCAGGCATTCCTGCAGTCGCACAGTGCAGAGGTCTGTGCCACAGTGTAGTTTTAACCTTTGAGTCACAGGGAAAAGTTCTTGATGGTCACTCGTGATTTGGGGGGGTGGGACACGTGCGAGCTGTGGACGCTTTCCCCAGGGGGTGCAGGGAGACCAAAATACCTACGGGATTGACAAACTCGGTGGAGGTCCTGCGTGGGCTCTGACGTTTAAAACCCCTAGTCTGGATGTCATGCTAAAGTGTTGATTCTTTTTCTCCTCAAACAAAATTTCGATTTTTTCTCTCCAGCATTCCCGTTTCTCATTGTTTGTTGCACGAGGGCTTTGTGGTAGAGCTTCAGGGCTTACTTCCACCCAAGAACACGAAAGACTATAGGTAAGTGTCCGAAGGGCCATCTGAGTGTATTGGCTTTTTTTTTTTTTCTTACCTGGAAGAATTAGAGCCAAGTATGTTTTCCTACGATGGACACTACTTTATTGACCATTCATTAAAAAAACAACAGTATTTCTGTATTTATTGAATAACTTCTGAGCTGCACTTTCTCACTGCTGAGCAAAATTTCAGGATTAAACTGCTCCACCTTTGTCCTGTTCAGCCCTCACGTGCACAGTAACACCAGCCCACCAATGGTCATTAACTTGCAGTAACTTGTCCACACTCATTCTGGCAGTCTGATGAGGTGATGTGTGAAAATGTCTAACATATGTTAAGTACTCAATAAGTGTTGCCTTTTTTATGGGAACTCAGAGAAAGGGCAGGAAAGTCTATAAAGATGACATGGTATTCTCGTGAGTATTGAAAGTAAGTAGGAATTCACAAGGAAGGGGTTGTATTTAGCTGATTAATACCCTGCGTTAGGGTACTGAGGCATGAAATAATGGAATTACAAGCATTTGGTTACAAGCATTTGGCATAAGTGATAGTGTCACTTCTGTCTGAGTAGAGACTTTAGGAGGCTGGCCAGGAAGGCAGGGGCCAGGTGTGGGGGTGTTATATGATGTTCTGTGCAGTTTAGAATTTATGTATTCTAGATTGACCCCTCCCCCACACCCCCCAAAATAGAGGCATTCAAGTGCCACCTTCACAGTTTTTACATACCTGAATACTGCCTATTCTCCTGTTTTTCTTAATTGAGCTATGTACACAGTAAGATGCACAGATCTTAAGTGTTCAGCTGGCTGAGCTTCGACAGATGTATATACCCATGCATATGACTAAGACCCCAGTCAAAACAGACTATTTCTATTACCCCATCAAGGGCCATTGGACCCCTTTCTGGTCAATCCTCTTATCCACCATAGGCTGCTGTTTGGATTCATATTGTGTGTATTCTTTTTTTGTCTGACTTTTATGTAACAGTATCTGTGAAATCCTCCATCTGGTTGTGTGTCTCAGTAATTCATTCGTTGTTGCTGAGTCGAATTCCATTTCTGAATTCCACAGTTTGTTTCATGTGCCCATTTGGCATCTGTGTATCTTTTTTGGTAAAGTATCTGTTTAAATCTTTTACTCATTTTTTTAATTGAAATTTTTATTGAGATAATTCTAGATTCACATACAGGTATAAGAAATACACAGAGAGATCCTCAGTAGACTTTACCTAATGGTAACATTTTGAAAATTAAGTATAATATCACAATTAAAATACTTTGATACAATTCACTGATCTTTTTTGTAAAGATAGTTTTACTTATACTAAATGTATATACATTTAGTTATATGCAATTTTATTACATGTAGTTTCATGCATTCACCACCACAATCAAAATATTGAACAGTTCGATTACCATAGTAACTTCCTGTTACCCTCCTATAACTACACCCGCCTACCTCCCGCTGCCCCTTATTCCTGGCGACCATGAATCTGATTTCCATTTCAAAAACGTTACATAAGTGGAATCAGACAGTATGACTTCTGGGGATTTTTGCCCATTTTAAAAATTGTAGGTTTTTTGTTGTTGTTATCGAGTTGGAGGAATTGTTTATGAGTTCTCTATACAAGTCCTTTGGCAGATGTATGAATTATGAATATTTTCTCCTGTTCGTGGTTTTCATTTTCTTAACTGTCTTTTGAAAAGCAGGAGTTTTTAAATTTTTATAATAAAGTTCAGTTTATTATATTTTAATAGTTTCTGCTTTTTTTCTTCTCTTCGAGCAATCTTTGCCTACCCAAGATCACAGATTTCTCCAGTGGTTTCTTATAGAAGTTTTATAGTTCTTTGTTTGTTTAGTCTATGTATGCCCGGCCTCAAATTAACTTTGGGTATCTCATGAGATAAGAGTGGAAGTTTATTTATTTTTTCATGTAATATTAAATGACCGTTATTTAATGGTTTCTGCACTGTTTTTTGAAGACATTTCTTTCTCCGTGGAAAGGCTTGTAAAAACAATTAGTTGACCACTGTGCATGGGTCTCTTTCTGGACTTGCTAATCTGTTCCATCGATCCCTCTGCTTGTTGCCATGCAGCCAGGTGAGATAGTGCGCCTCTTCCAACACTGAGCTAGTGTGGCTATGCTAGGTCCTTTGCATTTCCATGTACAGCACAGAATCAACTTCTCGAATTGCCTCAGAAAGCTCTGTCTGGTTTACAGTGAATCTGTATAGATCATTTTGGGAAGAACTGACATTAATATTGACCTTCCAGTTCCTGAGCATGGCATATTTATTTATCACTGTAAAATTTTCTCTTAGTGGCTGTTGAACAGTTTTCATTATGGAGTTCTGTGCCCTTTTTGTTAATTTTAATCCTCGATGTTTGTGGTTTTTGATGCTGTTATAAACAGAATTTTTAAAACTTTCGCTTTTCTATTGTTTTCTGCTGACAGAGTGGGGCTAGTAACCTTCTAGCACATGGGATCAGGGTGACCACCTGACACCTGAAGCCATTGGCTTACTACCGGGGGCCTCTGCCGTGCAGAAACACTCTCCTAGGCGGTGGGAAACCCCTGAAGAATTTTTGACTCAATCTGCATTTGAATAACATGGGAGAATAAATTAGGTGAAGACTGGAGGGAGGGGGACTGCTGAAATAACAGCCACTGTGAGTGCCGACTGCACAGCTCACTCTCTTATTGCCCTAGTCTCTGCCGCGATAGGTTTCAGTATTCCTGTTTTACAGACTGCCGAGGAAACATTCAGAGCGGTTAGGAAAGGAACCTGAGCTTCCACGGTTATGAAGTGGCACTACTGGGATTCGAACTTAGTGAGAGATGGGCTGGGATTGAGGCAGTGGCAGCGGTGTTTGGCGCAGTCTGCTCAGTGAGTGGTTGCTGAGTTGGGGTTGTGGGTGACAGGAAGGAAGGGGAACATTGGAAGAGGATCGGGGCGTGGCTCACACGTAGAGACTAATGGTGTCTTAGGCGTGTGTGAGACAGCTGGAAGGGTGCGTGCGCAGCTCTGAGGAAAGGTCTAAGCGAAACACAGACTTTAGAGAACTTACATTAATATTTTTCACACGAGGTAGATGTAGCTGAGAGGTGATCATTATTTTAAAATAGAAAAAAAGAAGTATGCTTAGCCCAAATATTACTCGAACTTTAAAAAGGTTGTTTTAGGACAAATAAAATACAGTTCTATAAATTAATTAACAACAAATTAAAAACCAAAAGACAGCAACAAAAATGATGTAGCCAAATGGGTGGCGCAGGCTGGAAACGTCAGCCTGGAGTAGATAGGCCTATGGAAGCTGACTCCCTTTGCCAGAACTCCGGAGACTGACCTCAGGGAATGTAGCCTTTCCTTCCCCCACACTGGGCTTTGTTCTCGGGAACTGAAGGTCCTTCACATATCCTTGAATTAATTAATGTCATTATGTTTGAAGCTTAACCTGAATAGGAGGCAGGTGCAGCAGTGTAATGGCGGTGGGAACCGAGTTGAGGCTGAGATGCCCATTCTCCCTACATTGGAGTGTGGCTGCACTCGTGTGCAGTTCTCCAACTGCAACACCAGATGGCACCCTTCGCCAGCATTGGACCGGCCCTTTGGCCACCGCCCTCCCTGTGGGCAACAAAGGAAGCTATGATAGTCACTCCGTAGAACCAGAGGGAAGAACTCTTGCCTTGACATGAGTGATTTACTGCATAAAAGTGGCACACCTTGATTTACAAATGTGGAACATGGTCACTGAGCTCCTGAGTTCATGCTCTTTTTTTTTTTTCTCCCCAGCCCCGGTCCTTTTACTTTTTATTCTCTAGGATATGGGACAAAATAGGTGGAAATACTCTTTTGCCTATAAATAGTAAAGTAAGTTTTAGTTCTTTGAGTAACTGGTTATAGTGGGATGCTCAAAATATTTTTAGTAACACTTGTGTGGTTAGTGTTGGGGTGGACTTGGCATGCAGGTTATCTAGCCCAGCTATGATTATCCAGGCCGAGGACAGAGAGGCGTTACAGCATCAGCCAGAAGGAACTCAGGCTCCACCGACCCCTGAAGCAGCCCCGTCAGTGAAGCCAGTACTTGGTAGGGGCTGTGGAGTATTGTCCACTTGCTGTACAATGGAAGCACTTCTTGTATATAAAGGCTCTTAGCCCTTTGCAATATGTGTAGCAACTACTTTTCCCAATTTGCTTCTTATCTTCGAATTTGCTCATAGTATTTTTACCATATGGAAGTTTAAAACTTATGTAGCCGAAATTACTGAATTATTTATCCCTCAGCTGCAGGATTTTATGTCTCTTGCTGAGAGAAGCCTTCAGTTTAGAATTACAAAGATAGTCATCTGGTTTTTTCCTAGGATATTTACAGTTATATTTTTTACATCTCCATTTTTGTTCCATCTTGGGTTTTAGTGTAAAAGCAGTGAACCCCATTCCTAAGTGCCCTGTGACAGACCGGGCCGAGAATCAGGCGTAGGAAGGTGCCCAGCACGCCAGCCCTCTGCACCTGCTGGGGCGCTGAAGTGGCTGCGTTCAAACGCCACATGCTCCTGTGACTCTAAGACCTGCAGTGAGGGACTCTGGCTAATGGAGGCCACTGAGAAAGTGGAGGAATTCAGACTTGAACTGGGTCTTGAATGATCTTTAACATTTGGACAGAGAAAAGGACAAGGAAGTGTTCCAGGCTGTACACAGAAGTGTTGTTATAGGACTAGGCCCCTGTGGCCACAGGAGCGGACTAATGATTGCCGTTACATATTAAGTTCTTGCTGTACATGTGTTAATGCACTTGATCTTCACAGTGACCAAATGAGGTATGTAGGGGGGGGGTTTTGTTGTTTTTTTTACCATTTTACAGAAAAGTAAACTGCCACAGGGGCTCGTTAAATGCGGTGTCTTTGTTTTTGGAGCTCATTATGTGATAGGGCTGGGATTTGGACCAACAGAGCGTGGTTGTGGAATCTGGAAGAATCCCAGCCTGGTTACGATGCTGGGTTGGACAGTGAGCCATTAGTAAGAAGGGAGGGTTTGCCTTCTGATGAGGAAGGCAGAGAAGAGGTCCGGCTTCCACTAGTTGGTTTCTTCATCATTGTTGTTTGTAACCTGTGTCCTGGAAGATAGTTAATAAACTGCAGAAATTACATTGTTTTTCATAGTGGAATCACTATTTGCTTTCTCTGTGAGCATGTAGTTCTACTGCTTTCTTTGTTAATTTACGGTTTAATACACAAAGCAAGCTTTTTAACCTACATAAGAACAAGCCACTCCAAATCTATTTTAATAGCAATGGAGATGAAGCATTTCTAGCACTGTGCCAGCACACAGTAGGTGTTCAGTATGCAGTGTTTTCTTCTCTCTCCAGTCTTTCCCATCTCCTGAAAGTCTACATGGCTTGGGCCTTAAAACAGATACTATTTATGAAATCTTCTTGCAGTAGAGATTTCAAGTGCTAAATACACTTTAAACAACAGCAGCAATTTGTTCATTTATTTTGATAAGTAGTAGTACTCCCTAATAGTAGCCAGTACTTTGAATTTTTATGCATTCAAAGCATTTCAGAAATTTTATTATACATGTTCAATCTTATATCCTATTATAGTGAGAAAAAGAGACCAATGCACTTTTTTTTTTGAGTTGTGGGCCTGACTGGGAAAACAGTGAGTTTATACAAGAGGGGCTGGACCTATTTTCTTTTTAGTTTGACTTTTATGGAACACCTGTCTGTTTGGGGTTTCTCATCTTTGCTTTCATGTCCAGGTAAAGTAAAGGCCTCGAGGGATCGAGACCTGCTCAGGATTCATTTTCAATTAGGACTCAGGCTGTTCAGATTCATGTTGAGTATCACTGGACTCGTTTAAGAAGTTAGAAGAACAAGAAATAAAAGAGGAAGAAGGAATTTATGTAGGTAAAAATTGAATTTAATGAGTTAGAAAACAGCAAAAAGAGAATAAAATCTAGAAGCTAAGTGATCAAGAAAAACAGAAAGCACTGATACACAGCATGAGAAGTAAGCTCCCCTCCTGGTGTGTTAAAACACATGTGAGATGACTTGTGTGTAAGGTCAATTGTTGTGACATTGCTCTTAATAGTAAAGGATTGGAGACAGCCATGTCCATCAAGAGGGGTCTGGTTAGATAAATAATGGAACATCTCCAAAGTAGCTGTGTATGAAGCTGTGCAGCTGTAAAAACACATACCAGAGGACCCTAGAAAAACTGAAATTATCTTCTGGAGGGTGGGCCCTAGTACAGGCTTCCCCTGCTGGTTAAGATTTCTAGGAACCCATCTATATCACTGTACCAGCTGGTGTTGTTGTGAGAGGTTGTGTTTGGCTTCAGTGAATTTTTTTGAAGACTCTTTTAACGCATTTTTCCATGTTATGATGGGCGATTTAAGAGCACATCTGCCCACACTGCGCTGAGTATTTGCCAGTTTTTGACAAAAAAACTGCACAACCCCTGTGCCCCACCTTCCCTATTCCACAGTCTTACTCCAGAGTGACTTTTTTTTTGTTTCCCTGGATGAAAAAAGTCCTCAAAGGAAAACATTTTGCCTCTGTGGAAGAGCTGAAACAAAAAAAATGGCAGAAACACTAAAAGGCATCAAAATTGATGTGTTCAAAAACGGTTTTGAACAGTGGGAAAAAGTTTTGCAAAGTGTATTGCATCAAATGAAGAGTACTTTGTGACTGAAGTTTAAACATGTAAGAATAAATACACAACTTTTTATAAATAAATTCTGGGTTTTTTGGGTCCCCCTCTTGTATATAAAATATGTATAGGGTATGGTAGAGGGGTGCTTTTCACTGCCGTTTTACAGTTTTTGATAGAGTACACTACCTATTAAACAACTAAGTAAATGTATATGTTTAAACCTTTTATTTAACTGATTAAAAATCTTTGAGGAGTTATTTTAGTTAACAAAAAAAATTGATTAATTCAGTTTTTTTTTCAGCAATACTTAACTATAAGGCAAGGCATTGTTAGAAATAAAGAGATCATATGTGGTTGTTGCCTTCCAGTTGTTAAAAATATAGTCAGGGAGACGGGTACAAATGCAATACAACCAAGTACAACGGAAATGCAACAGCAGTGCAGTGGCTGAAGAGGGAAGGGACTGTGAGAGAACCCCGCGAAGGAGGAATGACTTGAACGGGACGTTGAGGGACCCGAAGGACTGCAGTAGCCAGTGATTTGGGAGGCGGGGGGCAAACAGGGACGAAGAGGAGTCCTGTGGGCAGAGGGATGCACACGCGAAGTCTGGTAGGCCGGAGAGCACGGTTTGATGTGAGAACGGGGCGGTGCAGCCCTTTCTGCGTAGCTGGAGTGCAGGCTGTTCGCACGTGCCGGACCAGCTTGCCCTGGGATGGAAGACTCCTCGTCTTTCTCTTTAAGGGGATATCGCGAATACGTACAAAAGGGACAGGATGGAGCAGTGCAGCCCAGGGGCTCCGACAGTGACCAGCTCCTGGCTCGTCTTGTCACATCCATACCTATTCCTGCCATATTTTGAAACAGATCCCAGATAACATAATTTCTTCTGTAAATATTTTAGTATGTAGCTCTAAAAGGGATGGGCTCTTTTTTTGTTTTTTAAACCGCTTTGAGTATAAGCTTCTATTAGATTCGTGAATATCATAAATAGTTTATTTTTTAGTAGTTTTGGTTTTGTTTATATCAGGTCAAATAAGGTTTACCCATTGCAACTGGTTGATTTTTCTCTCAAGTCTCTTAACTTTCCCCTCCGTCATTTTTTCTCTCGTAATTTATCTGCTGAAGGGATCAAGTCGTTTGTTGGAGAGCAGTTGCCACTTTCAGGATTTTGCAGATTACATCCGCATGGTCTGGTTTTACATGTTTCTCTGCTGTTTGCGTGTCTTGTAAATTGGTCGTTGGATCTAGGGGTTTGACCAGATTAGGCTGGTTTTTGTTTCTTTTGGTTCTGCTTAGTATTCCATCTATCTGTTTGATTTATTTTTAGCTTTGTAGGTAGGATGGCTGCTGCCCATCAGGGACACATAAGGTCTGGGCATCACTGTTTTTCTGATTTTAGCAGCTGCTGCTGGTCAGTGTCTTCCTCTCAGTCACTCTTTACTGAGTAAAAAGAGTACATCGGTGCATGCACCCTGGTTACCGTGACACCCCCGATTCACCTTTTAGCCCTTATGAGTATCCTGGGCAATAGAGGGCTTTTAAAGGTCCATGGAAGAGTAATTGGTTTCAAGCGACCTTTCAGAACCAGTATCAAGTAGTTATAAAATGTTTTCTTGGATTAAAAACAAGTTTATCTCTTGTTTTAATGGATTTTCACAGCCTTGATTATTTGTGTTTTACACTTCATTAGATTGTTCTTCCGGTGCATTAGAAGTAAGACCGAGAGGAAGCAATGGTGTGGGTATATCCCCTGGCAGGTAGGAGTTATTCACCTGTTTTCAAACGTGCTATGTTAAGACTGTTTAACCTGTGCCATCACCTGGAAAGACCTTGAAATACAATATAAACTACATGGTCTTCATCATACTGTCTCTGAAAGGCAGTTCTTTTCTTTAAGGAAGGTAGGCCACATTGGGACTTGTAATTCAAAAGACTACTTGGTTATATTCAAGATTTAATTATCTGTCTCCTATTTCATTTACCTAAGTATTTCCTGGGGCCTTAAATATAGTCGGTATTCTAATTAGGGAAAAATTTAATTTACTTGACTAACTTCAGTATCTTTTTATAGACTGATATCTCCTTGATGTTGGTAAAATAAGCTAAGTATAATTTACGAACTTCTAGAATATGAAAGCTGGGAGAGATCCTGCAAATATTCGCTGTATGAGAAACTAGACCGAGGGGGGTGATGAAACTTGTTTCCATGCAGGGATAGCTTGAACTTAGGATTCTGGATTCCTGCAGTGAAAGCTGCCTAAAGCCAAACCAAGTAAGCACGGGGCCTCACTTCGGTTTGGGGAAAAGCTCATCGTGAGAGGACAGTTTTTCATGAAAAGTACCCACTGTGGCTCTTGCCATCGGAAAGGTGCTCTGCTTTCGGCACCACGTGTCCAAGGCCTGGAAAGGCAGGGCTCATGGCCAGAAGCATTGAAATCGCTGTTAATACTGCATGAGTTTGGCTTGTGGTCTTTTCTAGAGGCAGAGATAGTCTCAGGCATGTTCAGAAATATCGACCTGTTTCCATTTCCTCTGAAAAAAAGACATTGTAGACATAGAGTTTGCATTAATATATTAAAATTATGTTCTTTGTCCTGTAGGACCCTAGTTCCAAAGAGCATTCTGTAACCAGTAAGTCCCAGCATGCATCTGAGCCATTTCATTACCCTCCCGTCCAGCAGAGAAACCCGTTCAAGGTACTTGACAAGAATCAAGAACCACCTCTCTGGAAACAGTTCGTCAAAGGCGAAGATAAGGAAAAGATGGCTGATCAGAGGCAAAGGGAAAAGGGAGACCTGCTCCTGGATCAAAAGAAGGAACAGAGGCCTGAATCTAACTGCCGGGTGGAAAAAGATCTCTCACCTGGCCTGGTGGTAGAGGAAAAACCTGCAGGTCAAGAGCAGCCACGAGGGGAGAAAACAGAGCTTCCACGTGAAGCAAAGGAGATTGAAGGGAGGCACAAAAAGAACCTTTTTGAAATCAGATCCAAACAGTGCCATGGTAATGAGCCGAGAAAACCATCTGCTTCTACTCAGGAGAAACCAAAGGGTGAGAATCATTATGTCCAAAAAGAATCAGAACCTCTGAGAGAAAAGGAAACCAAGCCTTTACCTCAAATTGTTCGCAGCCAAAACCCACTAAACAAGCCCCTGGAAGGGGAACACCTCAGCAAGGAGCAGCCCAAGAGCCGGGAGGCTAGAGAAACAAAGGCCAAGGACGATCGGAGCATGCAGGCCGCCCAGGAGATGCTGCCCCAGGGCCATTTCCAGGCTCAGTCTCAGGCCCGTCACGCACCTGCTCCAAAAGGACCAGCCAGCCAGTCCACGCCACCCGCTGCCGGGCCTTCCCTGGGAGAGCGGCGAGCAGCGGACACAGGCAGCGGTGACAGTGAGGAAGATGATGTGGTTTTTGTTTCCTCTCAGCCAGGGTGCCCCTCACTCTCAGACATGACTCCGGACCCACAGAAGAAGGAGAACCTCCAACTCCCTGGTCAAACTGTGCAAAGGAAAATGTCTCCTGTCTCGGGTGTTTCCAGGAAGGTAGAACCTTTAGACCCAGCAGGCCAGCGTGCGCACCTCATGACCCAGCTCAAACAGAAGAAGGTAATGCTGACTTGCGCTTTGGTGTGAAGGTCAGAGCTCTGCTTACTGTGGGCGGCTGGGGACTCCACACACGCGTTAAAGATGTTAATGTGAGCAAAGTTTTATTGGAGGGTGTTTATTTCTGCCTTTTCCTATGTTTATATTTTCAGGATTGGTAAGTCAGCTAGGTTTTATTTTTAACTTTTGGTTTTCACACATAGTTAAAAGACCATAATTTCAGAGTTTTAGCATTTTGGGTATTTTAATCTGAAGCATTGTATTTCTAACAACTTGAGAGGAGCGACCCACTCTATTGGACCTGTTTTTCAGAGCACGCTGGCCTCGGTGAACATTCAGGTTCTTCCAGACAAAGGTCAGAAGTTGCTCAAGCAAATCCAGGAGTTGGAGGACGCGCTGGGTGCTCTCGCCCTCTCCCCAGAGCCAGGTAAACACGGGCTGTGCCCGAGAACTTGAGGTTTGCATGAACTTCACAAGAGACACTCAAGAAGCCATCTTGGTGAAGAATGTTGACTCATTCACCTTCCCATTTTGTTACCTGCTTCTGAGCTTCCTTTTAAATGACATCTGTAATTTATAAAAGCTTTTTCCTATTTCCTGTGGTCCCAACTGCCTTTCCCATTGTTTTATGTGCCTGTTTAAATGCTACACTGTAGGAAGCCTTCCCCAGCTTGTTGGGATAGTGGTCATCCCCACCGTCTCTTGCCCTCACCTTAAACATATAATTCCTTTACTTTTCTGAACTTCAATCTGTTCTTCCCATGTTTGTTGAACAGGCTCTGATGAGAAGAGTAACACTCAAGTACCACAACAGAGTAGCTTCACAAAAACTACCACGGACCCTCCCCATTTGGTGCCAGCCAAACCCCTGCCGGGTCAGGATCTGCAGCGTCTGGGTCCTCCTCTAGGACTGAAGGCTGCCTGCCAGGTAGCTGCTGGGCAGTCCAGTCAGAGCTATGGAGGTAAGATCCAGGGGCCTGGCCCTGGTGGGAATCTGCGCCTATGGGGTCAGATTCTGGCGAGTGGATGTCTGTGTGTGCTCGTGAAGGCAGAAGCCACTCCTGAGTTTTAAGAAAGACTGCGACGCTCAGCTGAGCTTGGCACAGTGTTATTTAGATCTCTCTGAGGGCAGACACTGTGTCTGCCTTGTTCACTGACCTTGATCACTCAACCCAGTGGCCAGCGCATAGTCAATCTAGAAAATGTGAATGAAAACTTGAAGTCACATCATGTAGAAATAGGTAGATCAGCAGATACGCGTGTCTTCCTTCTGTGTGTGTGTTAAGGCAGAGCAGAGGAATGACCTGATGAGAGACTGATAGCCAGTAGACCCACCAAGAACACTAACACCCTGTGTAGCTGAGTGTTTGCATCCTGAGCTTTCCAGAAAACAGTGAGTTCAGCAGTAGCTGCACGACAAAGATCCCAAGTAGGGCCTCAGGTATGTAACAGGATCGGCTGGAGTGCTCATCCCGTGGCAGGAGCTCAGGCCGGCGGGCAGTGACCAGCAAAGCTAAAGCCAGTTTTCTCCCAAAAGAGAGCCGCTAGAGGTGAGGAAAGGGAGCTGGAGAGAAGACAGCTAACGTGGAGAAGAGGAAGATGGGGGAGAAAGTTGAAGAGCAGTAGTTCACGAGGCGATGTAGACTGCGTGCCAGATGAAGCCAAGGCCAGTCAGCAGGGCTCCGAGACAGCGCCCTTGTTGGAGTAGCACAGCGGCCACGGCTGGGCAGGGTTGCTCTGAGGGCGTCGCTGGGCTGCAGCGTCGCCCCGTCCTCACAGCAGTGACCAAGTCATCTCCAGGACTGTTAAATTATGTTAGATTATTAAGGTCAGAGATTATGGAATTTGTTTTGGGGACAATTTTATTAAAATAGCTTCCCTTTTGAAAACATTTTAACATTGGAAGGGTTTAATGTTTATTGGTGTAGAAATCTCTTATTTGAATACCGTATTTTTTGAACTATAAGATGCACCTAGGTTTTAGAGGAGGAAATAGGAAAAAAAAACCAAGCCCCACTCCATCCCCATGCCCCCCACCACTGCCACACCCCCGCCCCCCCAACGAGCCAGGTACACTATATTCGGACTATAAGACACACCCCCATTTTCCTCCCAAATTTGGGGGGGGAAGTGCATCTTATAGTCTGAAAAATATGGTACTTCATTCCTAAAATTGCAACCAGCTGAGGTGCCGGTGTTATTAAGTAACTTCACTGGAAGTTCTCCAGACTGAGTGGGCTACTGGCATAAAGCGTGTCCCAGTAAAGGGCAGTCGGCTCGCGCCGTGCCCTGCAGGGTGGTCTCTGTGTCTGCCTGAACCCCGTCGTGTCGGTCCTTTTCTGTCGCTGACTCCTCTTTGTGCCCAGCCCAAGGGACCTTGTCTTTCTAAAACACTGACGGCATTTCTTTTCCGCTGCCACTTCTTCAAAGCTGGAAAAGATCTACTAAACATGTGATAGGTTATCTTATTTTTTCATTTTACTTTCGATTATTTTATCCCTTATGTGATTTGAAGAAGAGAAACAGACAGAGAATGGGGATAGAGGAGCCTGTGGGGCTAGGAGAATCCAGAGGGAAGAATTTTTAGCCCAAAATTGTATGTCAGCTCTAATTAAAAATAAATTAAAAAAATGAACTTTAAGTCCATTCAGCTCCATCATTTGGCAAATAACGAATTGCCTGTTTGCAGCTATAGCCAGGATGTGGTACTTGTGACGCCTCAGGTAACACCTGTCTGTACACAGGTCCTATGAACCAAGATCGCCTCTACGCCGTGTGGAAAGTCACAAGTGAAGCCATTGATGAGCTGCATCGATCACTCGAGTCATCCCCTGGCGAGACGGCTGTGGCAGAGGACCCAGCTGGGTTGAAGGTGAGCTGCAGTGAGTCCTGTGACAGTGTCCCAGTGCCCATGGAGAGGGTGGCCGCTGCGAGACGGCCCAGCACAGTGCCATTCTGACGTGTTCCCTGCAGATGATGCTTTAGTGGCCTCCCTGGCCCTGTTTTCCCCTTTTCTGTTTAACAGTGAGAAACAAAAAGCACTTTCTTCCCTATAGTCATCAAGTTATACGATTGTCCTTGAACAGTGTGGTTTGAACTGCGTGGATCCACTTACACTTAAAATCCACATTTACAGGCACCCGCACAGTTCGAATCTGCATGGTTAAGGGTCAGCTGCGTTTTCGATGTGTGGTTGGGAGTTCCCATGTGGAGGGCCGGTTATAAGTTACATGCGGGGTTTGACTGCATGGGCGTTGGCGCACCCAACCCCTCATTGTTCAAGGGTCAGCTCTCCATGTCTGTAGCAGCCACGGGTCTAGTAATGGCCTTCAGTAGGAGCCAAAAGGATACAAAGGAATTGCTGTTGCTCATAAAGAACTAGTGGGGGTGAAAGTGCAGGCACAACACACATGAAACAATTAGAAAGTGACTCAAAGACGGAGATAGAATGTGCATTGTAAGGTACCATGGGCTGCATACCAAGTGCAAAAGGCATCCAAATAAAGGAAAGTCACTCTAGGTCAATAATTTCATGTTGTCTGCCCACCTGGTGCCTTGAAGCTGCGGGCCTAGGGGTAGGTGGGAGGGCTCCCCAGTTAGAGGGAGTGGTGGTTCGAGGGAAGAGGCAGAGATTGGTATGAGTAAGTGGTGACAGGTGCCATCGGAACCCAAGCTGGGAGCAGCAGGTGAGTTACTGAAGAGGAAGGCTCCCTGGAGGCAGAGCCTGGCGTTGGTGAATGAACTTACGTCACACTAGCTCAAGAGATAGGGAATCACTACAGAATCTGGAGCAGGGGTGTTTTATGAGGATTATTTTTGTCGTGGAATATAGGAGAAATCAGAGTAAGAAAAGACTAGAGAGAGGGGTGCCAGTTAAAGGGCTATTGAAAATTATGGCTAACAATGCAGACCGGGTTGTTGGCTACGGAGAGGAGAGTGCAACTGAAGAGACCCCAAGAGAAAACCACCAGAATGGCTGTGAAAGCAGGCTGAGCAGTGCGAGGTGTTGGCTGCAGCGGTGCCTTTGGCTGGTTAAGCAGACAAACCAGGACTCTCACTTGGGGGTGAGAGAGGGGGCTCTTGATCGACATGCTGGACAATGGGCATCAGTCACACTGTTGTGGGCAGAACAGGCCATATGGATACCCCAGGTGACAGGGTGGAGTCAAGGACTTCACGATGAAAACGGCTGCTTATATGACATCTAGAATATTAGGAGGATTACTTATAGAAAAGAAAAGAGTGGAATGTGGCATCCAGGTAGGCAGGACCCAGGATAGCCTCTCATGAGGAATTTATACTTAACTTTCGGTCATTCCTTTTGTCAGGTCCCTTTGCTACTGCACCAGAAGCAGGCGTTAGCCTGGTTACTTTGGAGAGAAAGTCAGAAGCCACATGGAGGAATTCTGGGTAAGTCTGGGATTATGGAAAGAGCCAACATGCACATTGTTGTATTGTTTCATTTGATCCTCTCTACAGCTCTGTGGGGTTGTTGCCCTCTTATCCAGATGAGGAAACTGAGGTTAGGAATGCTTAAGCAACGTGCTCAGGATCCTGAGCTGTAGGATCGGTCAGCTCTTGGTTGCAGGCAGTGGAAGCCGACTCTGGCCGGTTAAGCGAAGGCAGAGTTCATTCTGCGTGGCCCACAGAATCTCTGGGAGGTGCAGAGTGGCAGGCTGGAGACCAAACTTGTAGGAGCAATGGCCAGAGCCAAGTAATAGCCAGTGTCTCGTGGAAACTGTCACAGCTGCTTTGCTCCATCAGGCACTGCCATCCCCAAATCAGATACTTCTGTGTCCACCCCTTCCTGCAGAAAAGGTTTCTCAGGGAGACTCTTTTCTCAAGTTGCTTACACCCGAATCGAAGTTCACGCGAGCATGTGGTCTGTGGAGCCAGGTCGTGTTGCCGGTGCCTTAGCTGCAGGCGGCCTGGGAAGCACGTGTTTCAGGCTCTGCATCGGGGACTCGTCAGAGTAAGGTTTTCCAAGGTGCTCGATTTCTGGAAACCGTGACAAGTGTCCACTGTGGGCGCACAGCATGTAGTCATGCTCATGGCTGTAATGTGTTACAAAATAAGAATAATGATACAGCAGTTTTGATTTGATACAAATCAAAGTCAGCAAAGGGGGGAGGCATGTGGCATAGTCCCAGGGAAGCGCAGACACAGGCTTCCAGAGGCCTTTCCCAGGGGAGACACACAGGACATAGTTAATTCCCAGCAGTGAGTAGTGACAGCACACGGGAAGTGTTGCCAACCAGGGAGGCTTGTTGGAGATTCGGTGCCCAAGGTTTTTACTGAGGGCTTGTCGCATAGGCAGCTTCAGCCGGGGATGTACGTAAATTCCATACTCCAGGAAGGAAGGCAGGTGTTCAGCATAAACCGTGTTGTTTGTACAAACAGGTTAAACCCTGTGAGCCACTCTTGTCAGTTCGAGTTCCCAGGCGCCAGCCAAGGGTCAGCCTTGGAAGCAGGGATTTCAGTGGACAGCTGTGTAACTCTTCTTCTGAACAGCGGCAGAGCTGGCGTTTGACCAGAATTCCTGCTGAGGCGTTACACTTCTGCTTATGTCAGAATGATGATTTAAACTGTTGAAATGGGGATAATACTTTACAGGGTATTAATAGTAAATTAGGTAAGTTCAGTGGCTGGCACACTGACAGTTCTGAAGGACTGTCAATTTAGGCCTCTGATGAATAAATTAAGGGAACGGAGGACTGTTCTGAGTTCACCGCAACTCCGGCAATGTGGAAGCACCGGTAAAACAGGTAGCAAGCGGGACATGTTTCTTTTCTTGAGGCTGAGTTGATTCCTTGCCCGAGGTAATTACCTCCCCTGTTGTTATTTATCTTTTCCAGCGGATGACATGGGATTAGGAAAAACCCTGACGATGATTGCACTCATCCTGACCCAGAAGAACCAAGAGGAAAACAAAGAAAAGGACAAAAACGTGGCCTTGACTTGGCTTTCCAAAGATGGTATTCCAGTGCCTTCGCAGCCTGCCGTCTCCTACATCGTTTGAGCCAGTGGAGAGTAGACACCCTGGAGCTGCAAAAGCCCGCCTTGGCCGTATTTGATTAATGCATTGGAAGTGTAGTGTTAGGCTACTTTCCTGTGGTATCATTTCTAATGCCAAGTGGGCTTTCGAAGTGACCATTTTTCTTTTTTAACGTCAACTTAGCTTGACCTGTCAGTAGAAGAATTTTATGGAGAAAGCTAAGGCTCTAGAAAACTTAATCTGAATCTAATGATTATTTTTATTAACGTTGAGGAAATAGCTACAAGATAGACCCAAATTAGTTCATGTGTTATTTTTTAAGGGGAATCTGTCACAAATTCAGACTTTAACCACAAGAGCAGAAGCTGTTTTCCATGTTTCTGAAATTCCAGAAGTTTCCAGGTGCTAGACAATTTCTCTTTTATTTCAACCTCTGATTTTAAAGTATAACGACTGTACAAGTCCTTTAGAAGTCCCGTATGTTATTTAGAGACACCACCACATGCAGGTTGCCTTGCACACAAGTACATCTCTCAGCTGGTTAGATAGTTAAAAAATCGGCGGCTGCCAGCTCTCAGGGCCTCTGACGACCGCGGTTGTAGCTGGATCCAGTGTTCCTGTGTGGGGTGGCAGCATGTGTGTACACGCACATGCATGCGGGCACATGTGTGTGTGCCTGTGTACACACACAGGGATGAGGGGCAGTGGTACAAATACCCCACTGGCTCCAAAGTAACGTTTGCTCATCTGAGAGGGTTTCATACTTATATTTTATTTTTTTAATCTATTTTTTAAAAGATTTTATTTATTTATTTTTAGAGGGAAGGGAAGGAGAAAGAGAGGGAGAGAAATATCAATGTGTGGTTGCCTCTCGCACGCCCCCTACTGGGGACCTGGCCCACAACCCAGGCATGTGCCCTGACTGGGAATCAAACCGGTGACCCTTTGGTTCATAGTCTGGCACTCAATCCACTGAGCTGCACCAGCCAGGGCTGTACTTATATATTTTAATGTAGATGTAATTAAGTTACGCTTTTCAGAAAAAAATAATACTCTCTGATAAAGCCCAGGACGAGTTAGGATATGATCCAGCTTCTACCTTCCGGCCACTGGAAGTGCACTGTTGTTCTTTTTAGACCGAGGTCGTGTACTGCCCACTCTCATCTCCCTTTGTAGACTCTCTCTGTGTCTGACACCTTCATAGGGGAAAATACGAAGTAATTAAGTGTTTGGAGTTAAAAGGCCATATCTTCCATTTCCTTCTACTACAAGCTATGTGTAGAAATAAGAGCAGCAGTTGTTAAAAATATTGATCGAAGGAATGGTCAGTTGAGAGAAAGGTAATGCCTCAAGTGAAACGCTATTTCATGGGTGTGACTAGGTGTTGATTTCTTTCCCCCCCTCAAGACTCCACTGAGTTCATTTCCCGTGGAACACTTATCGTCTGTCCGGCTTCCCTGATCCATCATTGGAAAAAGGAGGTGGAGAAACGTGTGAGCAACAACAAACTAAGAGTCTGTCTCTATCACGGGCCAAATCGGGATCAACGTGCAAAAGTGTAAGTGCAGAAATGTTGCAGTCCCTAGGAGGTGCTCAGCGCCTGGGCTTAAGAGACTGTATTGACCGCACCTGCTTTCCCTGAGGTTTCGTTTAATTGGCGCTCGCATCACCAAACAGCCTTCGCCGGTACCGAGAGAGGCCTCTTGAGAGGAAATGGAGTTCTTTTGCTGCACGCTTGTCGCTGTCCACAACAAAAAGCAGGCGTGAGCAGATCTGGGTCGCCCGCCAGGGAGCTGCAGCGTTCACAGTATTTGATGATTGTGAACTTCTGACTCCAAACTCACAGTCCTGTTAGTGTGACCAAAAGTAGCTCGGTCTTACAGAGCGCCTTGATATGATATTAATGATTAGTTGATACAGGTTGATTATACTTTTATGACTATTTTTCATGTATGAATCATCTAAGAAATTTTAAGTTTCAAGAGTTTAGGGTTAGACCTTATGAATTCTTGAGGAGGAATGATCAGGAAGGAGGAAAGAAAATGTTTCCTCAGCTGTTAATTTGAGTCCTAGTCTTTGCCTTTTGGATTTAAAGAAATTGTGGGGGGTGGGGGGGCAGTTTTGTTCCTAATTGTGATATGAGGGTCTGGGTTGAATACTGGCTGAGCTAGCGAAGAACAAAGTTGTTTGTGCTCCTCTCCCCCACCTCTGATGGTGGGTATTTTACCTCCTAAAGAACGGGAAGTTACCTCTCAGGGGCGAATTGCTGGATTGGTGACCCTTGCAACACCCACTCTCGTGACTGAGAGTCCCTCCAGCAGACGCGGGGTATCGGGGCGGCCTGCACGCTTCTCCAGGAGAAACGGCCTGCCTTTGTTCTAGATTTTTATTTAGAAATAAATTGCATCTCACTGGCTTTGCACTTTGAGTATACCTGGTTTGGTATTCACAGTGTACTAGTTGACCAACTGGAATCATTCTCAGTTATACTTTATATGATCCTGAGGCCACACGTAGTTATTGCTGCCTATCTGAATTAGTCATATCATTTCAATCAAAAGTGTAGCTGGAAGTTCTCTCCGGTGCACAGTATTAATTTGGAAAAAGACTTGTTCCTTTTATTAAGAATCTTTACATGCAGAGAGTGTAGGCAAGGTAAACCGAAAGTTTACAGCATGATTCTGCCCAAATATCAAAGCTTGGTCATGGGTTTTTGTAAACCCATTAGAACAGAGGAGAAAGCATCCGATGATGAAAGGCAAAGTGCTTTGCGAGTCTCTTACTTAAGCATCTCTGGGACTTAAGCATCATCTATGTCAAATCATTACTAGATGTTAGTTCCCTTCCCTGCATTCTGTACCTGCCAGATATTATCAAGGTTAATTCGAGCTCAGCTGGTTTTCCTTTCTGACTCATTGGAAGGGAAGAGGGAGGCTGTCCTAATTATAGTCAGTAGACTGTAAAAATGATCAGTCATGAGAGATAAGGAAGCCAAGTGAGTCAAGTTTACTCTCCAGAATCACATGTGTGGATAAGGGAATAAATGAATGAATTCTGTCATCTGTCCTTCAGCCACAGGCATTTTTACATAAAGAAATCAACTCTGCCTCTTGCTGTCAGTCACAGAGGAATCGTTTACCATTTGCTTTGTGTTATGTGTACACAGTCTCTCTACATATGACATCGTCATCACCACCTATAGCCTTCTGGCCAAGGAGATCCCCACAAAGAAGCAAGAGGGAGACGTCCCGGGCACAAACCTCAGTGCGGAGGTGAGGCTGGGGCTGCCAGGGGAGGGGAGCTGGAGCCCTGCCTCCTTTACCTCGAGTCCTGTCACAGCATTGGGGGTAGCAGAGGCACCCGCCTGAGGTCAGGGATGTCCTAGGTGGTCCACCTGTGGAAATGAAGAGCTCTCTGTCCCTCTTTTATTCTAGATGGCCTCCTCACTGATGAAGAGTGAGGTTTGGCACAGTATTCAGCTGTTTTATTTTTAAAGGTTTTATTTACTCTCAGAGAGAGGGGAAGAGCGGGAGAAAGAGAAGGAGAGAAGCGTCAATGTCTGAGAGACACATTGATTGGCTGCCTCTCGCATGCCTCCAACTGGGGGCCTGGCCTCCCACGCAGGCATGTGCCCTGACTGGGAATTGAACTAGCAGCCTTTTCAGTTTGCAGGTGGGAGCTCAATCCACTGAGCCACACCAGCCAGGGCTTGCCAATTTTTTTTTTTTTTTTTTTATAACTAATGATAACTACATTGCAATTGTGGTTGTCATCACATGATTATAAGAAAGCCTCACTTGTTGCAATTGTTATTTTGGGGTCTATGGGGTATACTCTCAGGATATGTTTTATAAATTTATTAAAATACTAGTCTTTCAGTACTAGTATTTTAGTACTAGTATTTTGGTATTAGGCCTCTCTCCACCTCTGAGGAGAAGGGGCTGAAATAATAAGGCTACAAATGGAAACCAAGGGAAAACCCCAAATGTTTGCCTGTGCATCCGGAGAGTCTCGGTTGTCCTGGGCAGAGGCTTTACTGCATAAGTTGGTTATGGGCTTTTTTGTTTCCCTGAAAATATAGTGTTGTTCCAGGAACTCATCTTTAACATGTTTTCCTAATAGAATATTCACAGAGTTCTGTACTTGGGGAGGTCTCTAAAATAGAGACCTGGCCAACTCTGACTTTTTGTAGATGATTAACTTTGTAGGTCCCTCAGTGGCTCCTCACTGCTTTCAGGATAACATTTTTATGTGATACATTAGGCTTTTTATGACCTTGTCCTACTTGCATGTCCCTCTTCACCTACACCCAGCCCTTCCTGTGTCACCTCTGGCTCTGCTGTACCAAGGGGTGTGCCCTGCTCCACCGTGCACTGTCGTGCTGCTGTGCCTTTGTTCTCCCTCTAAACGGAACGCGTTGCCTCCTCACTTGGTCAAATGCATCTCCTGTGCTTGCTTACGTCACAGCGCTCCATTTGTTCAGCAGATGTTGAGCTGCTCTTTCGGGGATTAGGGGTACAGCATGGGGTACAAGATGGGGGGCCTGCAGTCTGTGCTGAATTATCCAACGGGGCTCCCTGTGAGTAACCTGAGTTGCAGGTATCTTGATACTTGCCCTGCTGGACTGTGGGGGTGGGAACTGTCCTTTCGCCTGGCTTAGCATCTTACCTATAAAAGTAGACTCCCAATACATTTTTAGTGAATTTTTTGTAAACTTTGTAAATATTTTATTGAATGAGTGAGTTTGCAGGTTCAGCACCTACTGTAGTCCCAACCCGTTGCTGTTGCTCAAAAGTGGGTCGAAAGAATAAATGAGAATTCAAATTAGAAAACATTTTACTGTTAAGCATCTTAAGCTCAGGGTTGGGGCTCTCGAGTGCCTTATTTGTACCCATGGAGAGTTCCCACTCTTGGTTTCTTAAGCTCGGTGCTCTTTCAGTGCCCCTCCAACCTGAAGGTGAGAGTGGGTCCTCCGTGCTTGTTTGTTATTTCCCCCTATCTTCGTGGGGACGTGTGCATTTTCCCACAGTGTTGCTGGGTCTCGTGGGTGTTTCTTCCAGGGTGTCTCAACACCCCTGCTTCGAGTAGTCTGGGCGCGGGTCGTGTTGGACGAAGCGCACAATGTGAAGAACCCCCGAGTGCAGACTTCCATAGCTGTGTGTAAGCTACAGGCCCGTGCCCGGTGGGCTGTCACCGGGACCCCCATTCAGAACAACCTGCTGGACATGTACTCCCTGCTAAAGTGAGTAAACTCTGGGATTGTGTAAATGTGCACCCTGTCAGTAACCCTTCATAATTATTTCATAGCTCATGATAAAGCTCCGGTGCGTGCCAGGTTATCTCCTGGAGCAGATGGCAAGCCTGTCGACCTTTAAAGGGCAAAAGAATTAATATTTATGAGAAAAATAATCTGTTGATTGACTGTCTGATATAGGACTTTGATTACATTCAGCCACTAAGTATGGAAAAAATGTAGGACAGATTAAATTAAAGGAAACAATTAAATTGAAGTCATCTTTCTTCAGTTCAGTGAATGTTTTTTGGCTATTTCTTCTTTAAAGCATGTGACCAAGGGTCAGGACTACGATTTATTTAAAGCAAACAGAAAAGAATTCTGATTTAAAAATACTTTCTTTTATTGAAGTCAGCCTGTAAGAGGATGTGGAATTTCTTTGCTAGCCTTTGAAGCTGTAGGAATAAATTCTAGCTATTGGTTGCATGTCCTGTTGTGATGACACAGACATCGTTAATGGGGAAGTTCACATTTTTGTAATGCAGTTTTCCTTATTGACCTGGGTCTCTTTGATCTGGTTAGCAGAGCTTTGCTGTGAAGTTCCCTTTTTATAATGATGGGATGACAGATGGAACAGAAAATCTGATTTGTTTTTCATCTGACATCTTTCTTTGAACCTCTTACTCCATCCTCCCGTACTTCTTCCCTACTCTCTGTCCTCCTTCCCCAACAAAAAAGGTTTCTCCGTTGTTCTCCATTTGATGATTTCAATCTGTGGAAGAGCCAGGTTGACAACGGTTCAAAGAAAGGCGGTGAACGGTTAAGTATTCTAACCAAGAGCCTTTTGCTGCGGAGAACAAAAGACCAGCTGGACTCCGTGGGCAAGCCTCTGGTAATCACATTCCTGTGTGTCAGTGGGGGGGGCGGGATGGACGGCGACCCTGTCCTCGCCTGGGGTTGAACAGCCATCTGCTTTGCTTCCGGAGCCTCCCATTTCCCTCTGCGGAGGCCCTGGGGCTGCTGTCCTGTGCCTCCTGTCCTCATAGCCGTCCTGTCGTGCTGTGTGAGAGTAGCCCTGTTTGTCGGGAGGGGTGGAGGCTGCTCTCCAGGCTTGACTGGATTTCCAGTGTCAATCTTTTCTGGGGCTCACTCTGGAACATTCAGTTAACTTATGTAACTTCATCCCAGCTGCTTTTTTCCCTTTACTTTTCCAAGGTGATGCTTCCCCAGCGCAGATTTCAGTTGCACCGTTTAAAGCTTTCTGAAGATGAAAAGACTGTTTACAGTGTCCTTTTTGCAAGATCAAGGTGTGTGCCAGGAGGAAGCGCCTCCTTACATGTACTGTGGTTTTTCTGTCCTTGCTTGGCACTGAGTCCCGCGTTTTTGAACTGTATTTGTGGTATCATCGATCAGGTGGATATCTGCGTTCCTGGTTTTATACTCCCCTTTCTCGCCCCCTACCCCCCTGCTCAGCTCACCTTTGTCTCATTTACACGTTGAAGGCCTTCGAACCTGTCCTTTAATGGCTTCCGCGCACAGAAATGCTAGGGCGTGGCCACTGTGTGCCAGTCATCTGGTCCTCACCAGCCTATTGGGAAATTACATTTCTTTGATCTTGGACCTGTTACCCAGCATCTCATTGGAACTTTAAAAAAAACTGCTTCATTATCCTTCCTGTCATCTGGTCTTTGTACTTTCCCTAAAACTCTTCTTCCCTGAATTCCAGATTTATTCTCCCACTACCTCTCGCTTCCAGCATACATATGTTTTTTCTCTTTGTATACCTTATATTTATTAATACTCATCAATATAAGTAATATTATTGTGTTATGCTAATAATATCAACATATCAGTGCATTGCATATTAATAAACATCATTTTGTATTAACATATAGTTTATTAGTAATTTTTAAATGATTTGTTTTTTATAGCTATTTTTTGTAACCTTTGACCAGTGCTTGTTATAAGCCTAAGTAGTTTGACAAGTTGAGTTTTACCGTTTTTCAAGGCCCTGCTGCAAGCACAGTTAAGCGGAGGCCATTGTAAACCTGTGGTTGTGGCGAACATTATACGTGCGTCTTCTTGTTTGATCTGAGACAGGTCAGCTCTACATTCCTATCTAAAAAGAAAGGAAAGTGGGGGCAACCAACCTGGACAAAGCCCTGATAACCCATTCAGTAGAGGTAAGCAGTGGACACTCGAACACGTACAACTAGTAAAAATGTGTGTTCGATTCATAAAATTACCACAGTGGGAGGCTGTGAATTCTTGGTGTCGGGGACTTGACCTCAGCTAGGAGCCTCAGACTAAAATACGACATGCTGACCTGCAAGCGTCAGTCCTGGTGAGCTAAGCTGCTCTTTAAATCCCGTTCACAACCTGCTCCATTAAATACCAGCAGGCTGGCAAAGAACACCAGCATTTCCTCTGGCTTATTTGGAGTGAACAGGAGTGAGTGTGTCATTGGACCTCAGACCAGAGCATTTGAAAAGAGCATCATTTAGTTCTCGGTTCATCCCATGTTTCTCTGCTGTGAGCCCTCACTGTGTCCTGTGGTTTCTTTTTCCTCCCGAAGCGGCGCAGGAGCCCGGGCCCGGTGGGCCTGCACGCCCTGCGGCTGCAGACTCGCCGCAGGCCAGCACTGTCCACGTGCTGTCGCAGCTGCTGCGGCTCCGCCAGTGCTGCTGTCACCTTTCTTTGCTGAAGTCGGTAAGAGCAGCCGTTAGCTCCGTACTCGGAGGCACTGCCGGGGGCTCTGCTTCAGTCTCTGCCTGTGGGGTCCGGTCTGCTGGGAAGTGGGGTTCGGGTGGGTGTTTGGTTGTACTACTTGGAGGGTCAGGAAAGAGGGTGCCTGTTTATCTTACTATGTTTTATATGAATCTTTATTGATCTTGACAGTTCCTATGGTGTTGAGAACAGTTTCTATGGTTTGTTTTGTTTTAAATAAGCTTTTTTTTTTTTTTAAAGAATGGCAAATGGCATTGTGTTAAAAAGAAAACCATTTATGAATACTTTGGTATTTTAAGATGTTTTAGGTTTTTTTCTGCCTTCAGGTAGTATTAGGGCTTTTAAGTCTAATGTATGAAAACTCAAGTATTTACACAATTGGAAAAGTCGCCTTTACATTGGAGAGAGGCACATCCATAATTAAGAGGAGTTTTTTATTCTTTTGAGGAGTTGTAGTAGTGAATCTTGATTATCAATAGCTTAATGTACTGTACTGTCCCCGCTGGGGAAAAGAATGATCACGTAATATGCCTGGCATGTCACTAAAAAGTTCTATTTGATTTATCTTTAATCTGGTGAAAAACTTGCAAGATTACATGTGCATCAGGGTTTCTCTGAGGAGACACTGATGATAAATTAGGAGACACTGCGCTGTGTGGAGTGTTCTCTGTCAGCGCTTCATTGATGCGTCAGACGGCTTGCTGCCTCAGTGTCCACCGGTTCCTGTCCCCTGTCTGTCCTCTGCGCAGGCCCTGGACCCGACAGAACTGAAGGGCGAAGGCCTGCTCCTTTCCCTGGAGGAGCAGCTCGGAGCTTTGACCTTGTCCGAACTCCAGAGCTCAGAGCCATCTTCCACCGTCTCCCTTAATGGCGAGTGCTTCAACACGGAGCTTTTTGAAGACACGAGAGAGAGCACCAAGGTACTCTGTCACCTCTGTCCTGCAGAAAGGACTGGGACTCTTCACATGTTTGTCCATTGGATGGCAGAGCTAGGACTGTTCGACTGTGGCTGGTCCAACTGTCCCTTCCCTCTTGAATTCTAATTTTATCTGACCAGTAACACTCAAGTCACACGGTGGCCTGGCAGGGAGTGGGGGGGGCCATCCCGGCCGTGAAGGCAGATTTTCTGTCCGGGGTCACTGGGAAAGGAGCCTATCAGCTTTATGCTAGCAACGGGGCGAAGCGAGCCAGGGGTCTGTTTCCAGGAAGCTTTAAAGGAACACAACCAAGGCTGGACCCTGGAGGTGGCTGAGTGCATCTGGGAGCCAATTGCTTGCACTTGTCGAAAGGCTTCCATCTGCAGTAGTGTTTCCTACACAGCCTTCTGCCCTCATTAGTCCCTGTTCTCCTTTCCCTGGGGCTGGTGAAGGCTGCAGAGCCCCAGTGGCGGAGGGCTGAGATAATGCTGTACATGAGTCCCGCCTTTCATCTCAGACCCCTTCTCGGCCTCCACCTCTGTCTCCAAAGGCTTTGTTTAAAGAAGGAACTAGAAAGGAGGTCACTGCCGAGGGGCTGTGTTACTTCAGAATACTTTTAATTAAGTTTCTAAAATATTTATCTAGTCTTTACCACTAACAGCAGAGAGAAACATAAGAAGAGCGCCGTGTGTGGCCGGACTTTCTGTCCTGGTGCCTTCAAAGTTAGCTGTTGGGTTAAAACTTACCTTCCCAATCACTCGTGTGTCTTGTCTACTACTCGGGTAATGTTTATTCACAAGGCTCCTTAGCACGAGCCCATTAACAGTAGTTCACACCACTTAAGGCTGTTTTATGAGGGGAAGGGAGTTTTCTCTGGTAACGTAAACCGGAGCTCAGACAGAACGTTACTGGAATTTGACCCCAGCACATGGGCCATGGATCCTGCTTCCCCGCGACAGTTTTCTCCGAATACCCACCACCACCTTTCTCACGTGGCAGGCAGAGCACTTCCGGACCTTGAGCTGTCAAGATACCACACACTTCACGTACCTGCTTTTTTCCTTCTAATTCAAAATGGGACAGTCCTGTGCCCCACCTGCTGCCCGGGCACCCGCCTATTTGTTCAGACCGGGAAGCAGTGGCACGTGTGGGGCCTCTGCAGGTGACCGCTGTGACAGCAGTGTGCACTGGCAGGGCTGAGGGCACCTCCGAGTTCATCGGGCTCAGCCCCACTTTCCCAATGAGGAGTCCGAACTCTTCGGTGGGAATTCTGAAGTGATACAATCAGGTGCTGACAGAGTGAGAACTTTCTTCATCTTCAGATTCCTAGTCGAATTCTCTTCCTCCTCCACTGTCTGGGGGTGAACTCTGGGGCCCTCCAGAGGCTTTTGAAAGGTCACTCACATTAGCAGTCGGGAAGAATGAACTCAGCTGCCGTCCAGTGTCATGCCCACGTGTTCTTGCTGACCGATTCCCCTGTGGATTCGAATGTACCCAAGGGGTTTTATAAATCTCCAGAGAGTAGGTTGCAAGCTGTAGCAAGTGTCACTCAGTCTGGACACGTCCTCTTCTTCAACAACATTTGGAACAGGCCTTCATCTGGGTAAATCTTTCATCGTCTCCTCCCACAAATGTTAGGGTAGCGCCTTCTGCGGTCTAGTAATGTGCTAGGTGCAAGGGACACAGAAATGGACCAGATTCTGCCGCCTTGGAGCATCCCAAGTCATGAAAGTAAGAGATGATTAAATAAGCAACTGACACACAGTACAAAAAAGACCATGGTACTGGAAACAAAACGCGCTGCAGTGGCCTGTGGGCAGCGGGCAGCTAACCCATACTTGGGGGCTAGGGAGGACCTCCAAGAAGAAGTGACGTTAAGTTGACATGTAAGGGTGTCCTAGGCAGGGGGAACAGAATGCACAAAGATGAGACACGGCGTGGCTCGGTGGAGGAGGGATTTTGATATGACTACAATGTTGTCTGAAGGCGTAGTGAGAGACGAGGGTCGTTGTAAGGAGCTTGGCTCTTACCTCAGTGGGGAGCCACTCGTGGGGCCTTAACCAGCGGAGGACAGTGACACACTGACCCTTCAGAAGTAGCTCTCTGGCTGCAGAGAGGGCTCAGACCAGCAGCAGAGGGGATTTACCATCCAGGATTCCGCTTCGGTGGTCAGGTGAGGGAGAGTGGAGAAGAGTGCTTAAACCCACACACGTTAATATAACCTTTTCCAGATTTCATCGCTGCTGGCAGAATTGGAGGCAATCCGAAGAGATTCAGGGTCCCAAAAGAGGTAAATGTGTTATTTCATTATCCAAGTGTTGCTTGTGAAATACTAAGAAAGAAAACCTGGTATCGCTGATAGTTATAAATCTTAGCTTTTTATATCAAGGACCTTGGGTTGTGCCCCGCAGAAAGCACTGAGGTTATAGCCCAACTTCCCTGTGATTTCTGATTAAAGTATTTGTGGCGCTGACCGAAAAGGAAACCCCTAGAGGGTCAGAGTAGGCTAAGCCCCTGAAGAAGTATTTAAAAGTCAAGAAGCACCCAAAGAAAGCAAGGGAGTAACAGAAGCAAAAGGTGGGAGAGCTGTGTGGGCAGACAGGGAGCCCCCTCCGAGCTGGGGATATTCTTAAGGGGAGGGGGATGGGTATTAGGAGGTCCGTTTGTTGTTTGTTACCACTTACATGTGTGTCACAAACCTGCATTTGCATATGGAAAATAGTTTAATCTAAAATCTTAAAACTAATTAAACAGCATGGAGGGGTTGGATGAGGAGCGTAGAGAAGTCCTGGCAGCTTGTTTGTATGACTAGCAAAGGGCAGCGGCCTGCGTCCCTTCTCTGCAGGAGCAGGGCCGGCTGTGCGTGAACATCAGACCCCCAGGTAGCTGGAGGCTGCGGAGCTGAGTGTAGTCTAGTCCCCACTTGACCCTGACTGCAGTTAGCACCAGGCACATCACAGGCTGGATCTGGAAACACCTGGCGGCATTATCACCATTTTTAAAATGTCACAATGTATTTATCTCCATTACAATCTTAAAACGTGATCTAAGTGTGTGCCTTTCCCCCCTTGGGCAACAGAAGGCCTTTCCTCATCCACATTTGACAACTGAATGTAAGAATTATAGGGGCATTAATGCCCTGCAGATGAGTTTAATCTGTTGGCGGGGGTGATGATTCGTTTATTCCCTCCTGCCAGTGTCATTGTGTCTCAGTGGACCAGCATGCTGAAGGTCGTAGCGTCGCACCTGAAGAGGCACAGACTGACTTACGCCACCATTGATGGCTCTGTCAGCCCCAAACAGAGAATGGACTTGGTAGAGGCATTTAATAACTCCAGGGGCCCTCAGGTATGAGCTGGTCGAGTTGGAGTTACATAATTAGGAGCAAATGTTTCTCAGTTCTACAGAGAATTCTAATGTAGCAGCTCAGTTGAAATATATTCATAGTTTTGATCCCTCCAGGTCTTTTTCATGTATTAGACATTTATGGGGTGCATATCAAAGTATGCAAATACTCTAAAGAGAATAAAATATGAGGGTTAAAAGGAGAGTGAGAGCGGACCTGGTTTGGATCGAGAGCATCTTGGTGGAGGAGGAGGCAATCCTTGAAGAACAGGTGGGGTTTAGAAATGAGGAAATATGGGGGGAGGTGGAAGAACGAAGGCATCTGATGATGGATGGTGAGCATTTGGAAAGCTTTAGTAAGTGATGGGCAGGAGGAGCACGGTGGGGGCGGGGGCGGGGGTGCAGCAGCTGATGGAACAGACGGCATCTGGTTAAAGGAAAGTTTGCCGAGCTGACCGCCCCAGGCCTCTAGAGTGTGTAGGGTTTATGTGTTTGGCAGACACATTCACCAAAAAAATGTGAAGTAAGAATGTTTTCAAAGGTGAGGCATCTCACAGTCTCAAATTACTGCCTTTACGACAGCAGGAGGAAATTTGGTAGGAACACTGCTTATCTACATTGATCTGGGGCTTGAACCCGAGACAGAAGGAGAGGCGAATCATGAGACCAAAATCTGTGAAGTTAACGGTGTGCTTTCTTTGGAAGGTTATGCTAATCTCTCTTTTGGCCGGAGGTGTTGGTCTAAATCTGACTGGCGGAAACCATCTTTTCCTTCTGGATATGCACTGGTAAGCACTCGGGACTTCTCCCCAGTGGTCCCTGCAGAGTGGGGAAGCGGCAGGCTAGAGCAGTAGTAGGGCCTCCCCGCGTCCTCCGCGGTCCTTCTGCGTGGGGAGGATGCCTCAGTGCACACGTGTGTGCAGGTGCAGATCTAAGCAGGGCGTGGGGCCAGTGGGCAGCCCTGCGTTCCTGAGCTACAAGGCCTCCAGTGTTGCTGAAAATAGTCCATTCGCCTTATTGTTATTCTAACATCTGTTTCCATGGAAACTGGGAGCAGGGCTTTTCCTCACAGTTAAAAGCTACATCCCTCAGTCCTACCTCTTCAAAATCCCATTTTTCAGACATATTTGTTGATGTCTGGAGAACTCTCAACCCTGGAAAAGAGGGAGCAGCTACTCTAAAAGGAAAAGGGGGAGGGATTTTCTAACTTCGTTAGGAATACAGCCAACATGTCGCCCTTGGCCTCCCAGGTGACAGCACTTTTCTGGGAAGTTAGATAAATGAGTTCACGTGTTGGTAAAGAAAAGTGTCATAATTAGCCCCAGCTTCCGGTTCTCCAGCTGTGCCGGTCAGGGATCGCCCCACATCAGGGGACTGTCCAGGCAGCCCCGATGGGCACAAGCAGGCCAGCCTGTTACCATTGTCCTGGGGATGTGTTTGAGTCTCACCTGGGACTCCGCTACCTACGCCTGGGAGTGAGGAAGGCAGACTGGGAATTAGGCTATTTTCCGAAATGGAGAAATGTTATCTAAGATTTTAAAGCAGTAAGGAGAGAGACTAGATGGGAGTTGAGAATGAGAACCTATAAAGAAGGAAACAAATTGCCTCCCTAGCTGAGTCACAGAATGTGAAAGTCGAGAAAGGTGTTTGAGATCATTAGCCAGCTCTCATGTCTCCAGGTAGCAATGTGAAATGTAGAGGAGGCTGGATGATTTGCCCAGATCGCCCAGATCGCCCAGCTCGGTAGTGACCGAATCTGAACGTTGGTTTTACCTCTGTTACTAACACTTGTGAACCGATGACAGTGCTGAGTTACTATAGGCAGTGCCCCCGCTTCTCAGTAGAGGGCAGGGAAATATCTGACACTTAACTTTCTGAGGCCAGCATAGCCTGGGACAGGATCTAAAACCTTCTTCTCTAGATATTTTAGGCTTTGTAGGCTACATAGGTCTCTGTTGCATATGCTTCATTGTAGGATTCTTTCTGTCTTTTTTACAATCTTTCAAAACATAACAACCATTTTTAGCTAGAGTCATACCAAAGACAGGCTGTGGGGTGGATTTGCCTGTGGCGCTGGCCACCCCTGGCCTCAGATGTCAGTGCCTTTGAGCTTTGCCTCTCTTCCACCAGGAATCCCTCACTTGAAGATCAAGCTTGTGACCGGATTTACCGAGTAGGGCAGCAGAAGGATGTTGTCATACACAAGTAAGTGAAGGGCGCCCGGGCCCTGGGGCCCTTCCCAAATTCTGCTTTCGTGCAAGTCTCTCGTGGGGAGTGTTTTAATAGAATGTGAAGTATTTGGTGATCACTTGACTAATGATGCTCCTGAGGCCACATCCTCCTTGGTACTCACAGTCAGGAAGGGGACATGGGCAGTTTGGGGATGACCTTGGAGTTGGCCCCTGCAAAAGAAGAGCAAGCTGTCCACAGCGGTGAGGCTTATCTCAGTCTAGGCAGCCTATGAAAGGACCCTCTCCCTTTCTCTCGCTCTCTCGCTCATGACTTTTATTTTGATATAATTCCAGACATACAAAAAGAATGTAAGAATTCTTACACGAACAATACAAAAAATTTCTGTATGTGTGTATAAACGGTTTTGCTGGACCATTTGAGAATAAGTTACAGGCATGATGCTTCTTTACCTGTTAATACTTCAGTGTGCATTTCCTAAAAATAAGGACATTTTCTTATGTAACCACAATAAAAGTGTCAAAGTCAGGATGCTAACAATGAGACAGTACTACTGCCTGAGCTGCTTTGCCACGTGTCGCAATGACGTCCTTCTCAGCAAAAGAAGAGCCGAGGTCCTGCATAGCCTTGTTGTCATGACTCACGGCTCTTGTCTCCTTTTATCTGGAACGATATCTCAGTCTTTTTTTGTTTTGTCAGTTTTACCACACTGACATTTTCAAAGAGCACAAGCCAGTCGTTTTGTAAATGATTCCTCTCCTCGGCCCCTCTTCTCTTTGGAAACAACAAAACCTGCCTTTAGCATCAATGCTTCAGTCCTGTCTCCAGCTGTGGGCCTCTTTTTCTCCTTTCTTTTCTGGCTGCATTTCCTGAAGAATTAGATATCACTGTCTTTATTTGCTTACCTCCCATTCATTCCTCAACCTTGACCAGCTAACTTTCACCCCTGTGTCCCACTGAAATTGCTCTTGTTAAGGGGACCAATGAATTTGAAAAGTTGCCAACCCCAGCCATTGTTACTTTTCCCGTCTTTAGCTCCCCTCTCGCTTTGGTGCACCTTCCTTAAGAATCCTGTCTAGTCCATTAACTCCAAAATCTGTATCTTCGGTTCCAAGACCCCCTGACCTGCAGACCTGGACATCCAATCCCTGCTCAGTGTCTGAGTCTGACTGCCCACATACTCACCCGTCATTCATTCACTCACGCGCGCATCTCATTCAACTCCAGAAGTTCCTACCCATTGAGAACTCACTGTGTAGTAACTGCTGTTACACCAGGGACTCAACATGTCGCAAATGGAATAGTTTCTTCCCACCACCTCATAGCTATTTACTCTTCTGAATTCCTCGTTTGTGTGAAGACCGTCACTGTGAAATCCTAGTGCCAGAAACTAGATTCCTCCCTCTTTCTCACTTTCCATTAATGGACCTACCAAGTCCATTAATTTTCTTCCCTTCCTTCCCAGCCTCACTGCCCCTTCCTTCTTTCACATCTGCACTTCTTAGCATGACACGCAGAGCCACTTGGGGTCTGGCCCTCCAGCCTCTCGAGCTTCCCTCGAGCGTGGCGGAATCCTTTTGACTTGTGCCCTGGCCAGACGGGATGACTTGGTCTTCCTCCCACATACCATACGTTACACCTCAGCCATGGTTCTGCTTACGTTCCGGTTCCATAGGATGCCCTCCCCGCTCTTCCATCTGGCAAATGCTGCTCACCCTCCAACTTGCACGTTAACAGTGAGCTCTTCAGTGGAGCCCCCCCCCCCCGTGCTCCGGCCAGAGTTCCCCTCGCTCCTCTTGCACACTGGACGTATTTCCATGATTGCACTTTCTGGGCGTTATTATTATTGTTTATTTTTCTCTCTTGTGTTCGCTTTGAGAGCAAGACTGTATGAATCTCTCCATACCTACACTTAACATAGCACATGGCATATAGTGAATTTTTAATCAACAATGGACGAGTGAGTGAGTGACAGCAGGGGCCTTTCCTCAGTTTGGAAAACTTGTCAGTGTGAATTCGCCCAGAAGTTAGATACTCTATTTTCAACCAGCACACGTACCTAGCAGAAACCTGGTAAGCTTTAAGGCCTTCTGATCTTATCAAGATGGAGCTTTTTGTGTGAAAGCTGGGTCTCTACATTTTCTGGATAGGGATGTCATTTGCTTATTTTGGCATTTCTCAATTACCTTAACTTGAGAAGGAAAAAGTGTTGATTTGAGTCACATCATTTTTACAGGGCGTGTACTCAGCCCACGCTGTTTTGGACCGCCTAAACATAGAGCTCTTAACCAAGCCTCAGAGAGCTTCAGCGAAGGGAGAAACTTCATTTAAAAACTAAAGCACAGTAGAAGTTGGCAGATGTTATCAGATATGCTGCTTTGGGTTCCTGATCCTCTGCTTCTCTGTGTTTTAGATTTGTTTGTGAGGGAACAGTAGAAGAGAAGATCTTGCAGCTCCAAGAAACAAAGAAAAATTTGGCCAAACAGGTTCTATCAGGCTCCGGAGAATCCATCACCAAGCTCACCTTGGCTGACCTCAAAGTCCTTTTTGGCATCTAAGTTCCTGTTTACAGAGCTCCGAACGGTGCCACTGTCGGTTGGTAGTGGGCACGGTCCTCTGCGCCCTCCGTGGCGTCCCATTTCACCATCAGGCCCTCCTCACAGGAAGCTTGTTCTTATTCGCAGAATGAGGATCAGTTATGTTAACCAGCTGCTCGGTCAGTCACGTTATTCAACTTATTCAATGAGTGACATACACACCAATAAATGACTTCGGCTAAAAAATTGTTTTAGTGTCAGATAATTGTGGAAAACACTCTGGAAGAGTTGTGCATACGCTTCAGTAAAAGCTCTGTTGCCGCCCTGGTCAGGTGGCTCAGTTGGTTGGAGCGTCGTCCCACACACCTAAAGGTTGCTGGTTCAATTCCCAGTCAGGGCACATACCTAGGTAGTGGGTTCAATCCCTGGTCGGAGTGCGTGGGGAGGCAACTGATCATTCTCTCACATCGATGTTTCCCTTTGCTGCTGTTTTCCTCTCAGCTGATGGGGGACCTAGTGCTATTACCTTTTCTGACAGGGGCTCCATCCGGTCTCTTTTCCTCTCCTGCCAGTGAGGCTGCAGCCATCTCTGTGGGCTGAGCAGAGAGTAGACCCCTTCGGCCATTCCTCTGCAGTGTTCTCACGTCTGGGCACTTCTCCCTGCCATGGTTAAGATTGAGGAGGTGCTTTGTACATAAAGAGATGTTTAGTGTTTGTGTCCTTGTTTCATTTAGTAGCTGGTATCTTATCACTTAGTGTCTTATCATTCCGTATTGCTATCATATCACGTACTATTTGTATCAAGTTAATATTTCTGCCATTTTTATAATAGTATTTTTACCTTTACAGCACTTGTAACATTTAGTATCAATGCTTCATTTGGTATTGCTGTATTGTTTCATCTTTGTACTACTGTATCGTCTAGCATTGGGATTGTCCTTGGTATAATCTAATGTGTTTGACAGTGTAACAGGATAATGCTGTTTTCACTAAACCGCATTTCCTTTTCCTGCTGGGCGCCCAGAGAGATTACATTTCCCCCTCTTACTGCAGTTACGTGGGTCATGTTACTGAATTCTCGCTGAGGGAATGAGGACAGAAGTGATGTAAGTCTTTTATCTTTCCTCTAAAACTTTGCAAATGAATTTTCAGGCCCCTTCTTCCCTCATGGGCCCACTGGACGCAAAGGACCTGATGGACAACTCCAAGGCCCTGGAGAATTAATTCCGAAGCCTCTGAATTAGGGGTTCTTACCCTGTTTTTTGGCCGTGGAGCCTTTTGGTTCCTGAATGGAACAAAACCCTCCCTAAATGTGCCTCCCTTCTCACCCCAGCTCACCCACATTGGACTATGACCTGGTCAAGAAATAGGTTTTTTTTAGTCACTGAGATTTTGGGGTTGTTAATGTAGCAGTTAGTACCCTAATAAAGACTCTAGAGACTTTTACATTTTGGGAAACTGTTCAGATTTCCTTCTTCCCATTAGCAGTTGTTCCCAGAACACTTACTCTGCTGACTTACGGTAGAAAGAACTGTAGTTCTTCCGAGATGGAGCTGTCACCCTCCTTTGAGTCGGGAGTAGGAAATGAAGTCCTGTGTTAACCCCGTCGTGGAACAGACTGGGGCCCTGGAACCTGTTTAAGCAAAGATGCCTCCTAAGGACAAGGTCTAAAGGCCTGATGGTCAAAGACACTGCGGCCAGGCAGGAAGGGTTTGGTGTAGAACTTAGACTTGACTCCAGTTCCACGTTCACCTTAGCTGGGGTGTAACCTGGAAAAAGTCCTTAACTTTTCTACACTTTGATTTCCACATTTTTTTTTCAATCCTTACCTGAGGATATATGTACTGAATTTCCTTTCTTTCTTTCTTTCTTTCTGGAGAGAGAAAAACATCCATGTGAGAGGGAAACATCGATCATTGATTGGTTGCCTCCCATACACACCCGGATGGGGGATTAAACCCACAGCCTATGCATGTGCCCTGACCAGGGATTGAACCCACAACCCTTTGGTGTATGGGACAACGCTCTGCTCCAACCAGCTGAGCCACTCTGCCTGGGCAGGTTTTCACATTTTTAAAGTGGGCTTTGCTTTCAGAACTCAGCAATGAGGTTCCTGATAAAATCAGGAAAAGAAAGGCGTATGATTACCCTCCAGGAGTTACGCTGTAAGATCAGCACACCAAGGCAAAGGTAAGTGTCTCCTGAGAAGCAGCGCCTCCCAGGCCAGCGGGAATGTACAAACCCCGCCTCTGCCATTTGCTGATTTTCTGATACAAGCTAGTTACGGATTCCCTGCGCATCTCCATTCTTTCATCTGTAAGATGTGTGGATTAGCACATACCTCCCTGTGCTCCACTGGGAGTTCAGTAGCAAATACACATGCTGCAACCTGTTTGACCAGATGAACACTGGCAGCGTCTGTTCCAAGCACTGGAGCGAGGGGACATGTTAACCTTGAAGTTCAAGTATTCTTGCTTTCAGTTTGGAGGTGGATGAGGGAATTATAGCCCACAGTATTCAGAGTTCATGGACAAATGTAACCTACAGTGAGATTCCTTCTGGTATCATGGACAGTCTCTAGTGTTCCTTGTGCTGATTAGGGTACTTCGCTAAGCTAGCAAAGCCACCTGTGAGTAAGCCACCTGACTTACCCAATGGCGTGGGTGAGTGTTCCTCCAACAGTGAGATGCTGTTGACTTGAGGTGGACGCAGCAAAAGTTGGAAGCACTGCCCTGATGGCGTGAAATGTACTCAATGTGCATCCTTAAATCCTAGCCTGGGGGTGAAAATTTCTCATGTATTAATTCATATAAGTGGCGTCCTGGTGACTGTCTCAGGCTCACGTTCGTTTCAGTCACCGTGATCAGTCTTGTAAGATCCGGGCATGACCAGGTGGGTCTGCGCGCACCCCGTCCTCCAGCGGTGGGCTGATGCCCCAGTGCGGAGCTAACTGCGGTGCTGCCCGGTGAGTTCTGCCAGTGCCGGCTGGCCTCTCTGTGACACAGCTGCAGGTGTTCCTGTTCCCTCTGCCAGCCCACTTCACCAGACATGGGCAAAGACAGAATGGGGCAATAAGCGCTTGTGAAGTGTGACATGCCTTACTAACACAGTGTTACTGATGCGGGGCCCGGCCGGGAACAGGAGAATCAAACAGCAGCATGGGTGTGGCTGAAAGAGCCTGGTGGTAAACGTCTGCCACCAAAGCGCATCGTTGCCGAGCACCCAGTTTACAGGGTGTTTCTGCTGTGGCAGAATTGCCTTCACGGAAGGTTTACAGTTGGACTTGTCTTCAGCAGAGTTGATCAAAAATGGGCATTCATTGTGCCCGCTGTGGCTGGGCAGAACCCTGAGCCCTTTACCCGGCCCCCCGCCCCCGAGTCCTGTTGTCGTGCGGTCATTGTGAACAGCAGTAGGCAGAATGGTATCTTTGTGGGACACGACCCGTTTCTCTAGCAGTCGGGGTCTGGAATGGCTACACGGGAAACCTGGGTGGTTTTCTCTCTCTGTTGCCCAGTGAAGTGGCTTTCAGCAAGGCTCGTGGGTGAAGCCAGAGTCTCCTGCACTAATGGGAGGACCACGGGGACGCCAGTGCTCAGTGTGGCCTTTTGGGGTGTCTGAAATCGTGCTGTCTACCATAATGCCTTGAGAGAACTGGGTTTACAAAGTGGGGTCTTGTGCTGTGTAGCCTCTAGCCCTCGGAAAAGACAATTAAGAAGTATACCTGCAGTCATAAAGTAGGAATTTAGAATTCCTAGGCATATAACCTAGATTTAAATGTTTTAATAAACAGAAACAAAGTCTGGGTCAGTTAGAGTGCAAAGTACCACAGGATTCCGTAGGGACAAAGCCTAACCCCTCGGGAAGGAACGGGGACCTAGACTCGCTGCTACACAATGTCTTTGCTAGCTTGAGTCATTTTTTCCCAGAATCCTTAGCTGACTGAGTGTAGGGGGAGATTACGTATGAGAGAAAGGATGGGGAGAACACTTTTACTGCTTAATTATTTATACATTAATTCAAAAATATATAGTAAATGCTCCAGGCACTGCTGGGCTTTGAAAATATAAAACCCACACCAATCCCTGTCCTCCCGAGGCTTGCAGTCGGGGGGGAGACGGGCGCTACTCAGCCCCTCCTGTATGACTGTGAAGGGGCAGTGGTGACGGCCACACCGAGAGGACCATGTCGCTGGGAGGGCAGGGCTTCGAGCTGGCCGGGGAAGGCTTCTCTGAGGAAGTGACGAAGGAGTTGGAATCAATATGCAGAAAGTAACAAGGCCAAGGGAGAAATGCCTCTTCCTATATTCTGCTTTTACTCTGCATTCACTTCACCCAACCACCTCTGACCTGAGACAGACCTAACACACAGGTACACACCCTCTGGGGGAGAGCTGAGCAACTGCTGCGTTTAGAGTAGAGAAATGAGTGTGGGTGGCGGTCTGTGTGTTTATCCAAGACAGCCAAGGTGTTTATCCTGTTACCGCTTCCCAGAGGACGGAGACTGTAATAGCGGCTCTTTTCTCTTCCCTGTTAACACCAGAGGTATAACTCACATCATAATAAGCTTCGTGTTGATGCTTCAGCACTCACAGCTCAGGGGTGATTTCCGAAACACTCTGTTACCCTGGGGGTGATTCCTAAACCCTCTGACTTCTTTTCCTCCTCTTGGGCTCTGTAGATCCCTCTCAGCCAGGTTTGGCAGATGGCAGGGCAGTTAACTCAAAGCGAGTTTATAATCCAACGTAGCCTAGACCAAGGAACAACCCCCAACCCCAGCACCTGCACAAACTTTCTTAATATTTGTAAGGGAACTGTTGCCATTGATACTGCTTAAAGGCTAGGGCATTTGCCAAAACCTAGATATGATCCCTTATAGAAGTGTTCCATTGCTTATCTACAGTAGAGTTATCCAATTACTGAAATCTTTTTCCAGCTGAAATAAATGATAAGCTTTTTATCCTCATTTCTGAAATCTGATTCGCTAAAAAAAAGTGGGGGAGAATGATGTGATTACAATAAGCTTCTTCATGGCAAGCAATTCCCTAGATGTCTGAGGTCATTAGAAAATTCAGAGCTGGTCCCTAAGGTGCATTTAATTTATCCAGTAGGTTTGAGAGAAGGTCCAGATTTTTTCTAAGTGGGATTTGGTTAAATGGCAAATATTGGGGTTTGGGGGAAGGGAAGTCTGGCTTGTAGAAAGATACCAAGGAGATCCAAACTAAAAATTCTACCAATTAGATCTTTATTCACTTGGCAAGATAGTGATTACGCCTTGACTATGCACCAAGGACAGTGCAGTTTAGTAGTTAATAAATGCCACATTTCTGCCGTCATGGAGCTCAGCCTCGTGTAAGAGGACAGGCAATAAACAGAGAATATATTTGGTAGATGGTGATGAAGCCAAGCAAGGGCACCATAGAGTCCTGGGGGGAGGAGGTTGCTATTCTACACAGGGCACTTAGGGACCTCTCCAGTAGGGAACTTCACAGAACAGAAACCTGAGGAAAATGAAAATGAATGAATCACATGGGTATCTGTGAGACCATTCCAGATGGAGGGGTGGTAAGGCTGCAAGACAGAGAATACTGGGTGGGGAGTTTGAGGAGCACCACGCAGGCCAGCTTGGCTGGAACAGTGATCGGCAGGGAGGGGATAGTAGATGAGAGAAGAGCAGGTCACGCAGGGTCTTACATGCTGATGTAAGGACTGACTGTTCTGAGTACGATGGGAAGCTGTTAGGTGGTGTTTTAAAGGGACCTTTCTGACTGCAGATAATAGATCGTAGGAGGTTAAGGGTAGAAGTTAGCAAACTCCAGGTGAGGAATCTGGGTACCTCGGGAGGACAGCAGGAGGTGGAGAGCTGCTCAGCACATGTATTTTGAAGGGATGGCTATAGGACCCCCCCCCTCCCATGGATGGGCTCTGGTGCATGAGGGGGAGTCAAGGCTGCTGATTCCACACCTGCAGAACAGATGTGGACTTTCCCACTGAAGGGATAGAGAGGACCGAAGGAGAAACTTGGGTTGTTTGGGTGGGTGGGAAGTGAGAACTGGAAATTAGGAGTTCTGTTTTGGACATTTTAAATTTGAGGTGCCTGTGATATATACAAGTGGAGATATTACGTAAGGTATTGGATATAATTCTTTGGAATTGGAAGCTGGAGATAAATTTGGGAGTCACTGGTGTATAAATGGTATTTTAAGTCATGAGAGAATGAGACCATCTAGGGAGTGGGAAGAAATAGAAACGCAAGAATTCATCCTGCCCTTGCGGGGTAGCTAAGTTGGTTGGAGCATCATCCCGATAGGCCAAGGCTGCAGGTTTGATCGCTGGTCAGGGCACGTACAAGAAACAAGAGCCCTGGCTGGTGTGGCTCAGTGGACTGAGCACTGGTCTGTGAAACAGCATCACCAGCTTGATTCCCAGTCAGGGCACACGCCTGGGTTTCAGGCCGGGTCCCCAGTAGTGGGCGTGTGAGAGGCAACCACACATTGAATCTGTCTCCCTCTTTCCTTCCCCTCCCCTCTCTCTAAAAATAAATAAATAAAATCTAAAACAAGTTTTTTTAAATAAAAAAAAAACAGTCAGTGAGTACATAAATAAGTGGAACAACAAATTGATGTTTCTCTCTTCCTTTCTCTAAAATCAGTAACTAAAAAAAAACTGATCCTTAGAGCTTTCCAGTGTATAGAAACTGGAGACGAAAGGAGGAACCAGCAAAGACTGAGAAGGAAAAGTCAATGAGACAGAAGTGAGAAGAGCAGTGCCACAGAAACCAAAAGAAAATGTTTCTGTAGGGGAGAGCAGTCGGCTGTGTGCTTCCTGGGCCAAGAACTCTCTTTCGACTCAAAGAGCTAAGCAGGCACACTCTTAGGAGTCAACACTTCTAGTTAAGTTCCTAGGTATACAGACAACAGTAAAGACTGAAAAAACCCAGTGTTGACAGATGGGAGGATGGCGAGGGTCCCTAGATGCCCTGGCATGAGCAGAACTGCAGTAAACGTATCAGGTTCTATTTCAGCATCATTTCCCTTTACTTACTTACTACTACTTGTGTGTTCCTTACCAAGTAGTAATCTAGGCTCTGGGGCTATGAGATGAACTTGGCACAGAGGGGGAAGAGGGGTAATTCCACCTAAACAGCAAGATCACATTGTAATCCATTAAAACTGTGCTAGTGAAAGTGGATATGATAAAAGGAGGTTTTTATTTTGGAGGAAAATACCTATATAAAATGTAGCTCAGGGAGAACCAAAAAAGGTTAATTATCAAAAAGCAAAGACGCAAACTATCCCCATGATCTCCAAGTTTAATGGCACAGAGACCTCCATTCCCGCACAAACAGAAGGCAGCCTCCTTTGGAGCAGAAAGAACCGTTGAGAGACAGTGGTGGTCTCTTGTACTCAACCATCGCACATAGAATCCGTGAGTAACTCACAAAAAGTACTTAACTCCAGAGTACAGATAAGGCACTTTGTTTTTAATTTTCTCCGTTTCTTCAGAATTCATCCAGGCCTGGCTCCTCTGGTCCTCCGAAGCTGTGCAGCTCAGCAGGCTGGCCCGGGCAGCCGTCAGAGTGCCACGGTCCTGAGCAGACTCCTGGCTGCGCTCTGCCCGCCTGCCCATGTACATTCGGACTTCTCGGTAAACTTCCCACAGCATGACCAGTGTGGACGGCCTGGGTGGCCTTTGTGTCCATGGCCACAGCCTAGGTACCCACCTGCGTGGTACAAAGAGGAGAGGGGAAAACACCATCAGAGGGAAGTCCAGCAGTCACCGCGGAAATTAAAGCTCCTGGCCAGATTCAAGACTCTGCACGTGGAAACATCTAACACACTCCCGGTGCAAGGGACAAGCTACCGGACGCCTCCACGGTCAGGAGGATCGCCAAGACTGGTGACGGCAAACCAATTAAGGTCAGCTAAAGTTCTGAGACAAGTGCTCTTTAACACTGCTAACTCAAGGAGGTGAACTGGTTTGGATTTTAACTTGGAAATAGTCAAAATAAAAGAGAAGGTAGAGTAGTGGAAATAAAAAGGTAGTTTCTGAAGTGTTTATACCAAAGGGTCAAAAGCTTCACTTAAGGCCTCATTGTAGTAAGGACACGACAAAATAAAAACACAAACCAAACCAAACCTAGATCTCTTGCCTGAGCTCACCCGCCTCCCCCCCAGGAGAAGAACCAGACCTGGTGCACTTGGTTTATCATCCACTCTCCCATCCCTGCCTTGTTTGGAACTTCTCTAACCTTAGAGGAACAGGATGGGTTAATACTTCTTATACTGCAGGATGCTGGGAAGGGTGGAATCTGAGCGTCCAGGGAGAAGCACAGGGCTCATGGGGTTGGTGAACTGTATCAAAACTAAAAGAGCTCAGAACTTATAAGCCTGCTGTCTCAATGTTCAGAACAAAGAAGCTTTAAATGAAAGTTTTAGAACAGTTTTAGAACAGACTTACATCCCCAGTCTATATTCTTTTTTTTTTTTTTTTTTTTAATGCTCAACGAAGAATATGTTTATTGCTTTTGGAGAGAGAGGGAGAGAGAGAAGCATCAATCAGTTGCCTCCCACATGTGCTCCAAATGGAGACTGAACGTGCAGCCTAGGCATGTGCCTTGACTGGGGATCAAACCCACAATCTGTGGTGTACAGGACGCTCCTACCAACTGAGCCACCCGGCCAGGGCCAGGCTAGATTCTTACAAACAAACCTAAGTCGGAATATTCCAAACCTAGTTGTCTGTGCAGTAGCTGACTCCCACTGCTGGGAGGCCGTCCCAGCGGGGAAGGACTTCCAAGTGCGCCTGGCCCTCCTTACCTGGCATGGTGCCCCCACAGGCACAGCGAGCGGTTTTCTGGCCTCCACTGGAGCAGAATGTGCAGCAGTGAAACACGCCTGGGTGTGAGCGGTGCCTTTTCCTCACGGTCACAGTGAATGGCGAGCCCTTCGGTGTTCAGACCAAGAGCAAAGAACAGCACCTTACGTGTGAGTCAACAGGGACGTGCTGAGCATCACACATGCTAATGGAGTGCAAGTCACAGGGCCTGCCCTTGGACAAGCACAGCGGGAGGGAAACACTAGCGGACAGTAACTAGCTGGGCGCCCCGCTGGATGGGGCCAGACCCAAATGCAGCGGAAGAGTCTGTGCTGCCCTCCCAGCACCCAGACCACCCGACACCCTAGTAACCCTAGTGCTTTCTTGTCACTGACTTCGCTCTCTGTCCTCTCCATTCTTTTTTTTTTCTTAATCCTCACTCTCACGGGAGGATACGTGTATTGACTTTATAGAGAGAGAGGAGGGGGCGGGAGAGACATCGATCAGTTGCCTACTGCACACGCCCCAACCAGGGACTGAACCCACAACCTAGGTGTGTGCCCTGACTGGGGATCCAACCACAACCTTTGGTGTACGGGATGATGACACTCCAACCGGGATGATGACACTCCAACCGAGTCGCCCAGCCAGGGCTGCCTTTGCCATTCCCGAGGAATCTCAGGGGCAACGAGCAGAGCGCCACAGCCATAGACTAGGACATCCTGTGGCCCTTTCTCCAGTTTCTCAGCCACACACCTTCTTCCCTCACATACTGAGCTGCCTCCTTCCCTCCTACCCTGCCATCCTGGGCGTATCTGTTTACCCATCCCCTCATTCTGGGACAGGGAAGAGATTTTCAAGGGAGAAAGTTTAAGAGTGTGGTTAATAATTCTCAAATTAGAAACTCCCCTACCTGCCCCCCTCTCCTTCAAGGAAAAGTTCCCTCTCCAATTTCTAGCCTGTGCTGAACAATAAATATTCAGTGAGTGCTGCTGCGGGCCTGTCGCTGTGTGCCACGCCTGCGAGAGCACGAGGTTGAGAGCCTGGCGCCTTAGAAGCCTTTCAGATGTTAAGTCTCTCTGCCTTGAAGAGTTTACAATCTATTTTAAAAACAACTTGGACTTCAAAAACAATGGGGCCGTATTCTGATTTTGCTATGCAGGTACTGTGCGTTTTGGCAAGTCTGGTTTCTCAGTCTAATTGGACGATGACCTCTGTGCCCGAATGGTTTGGAAGGAAAACGAAGTGATACGTGCAAGAACACCTAAGCCATGCTGGCACACGAGGCAGGCAGGCAGTGAGCGGCTAGTGAATAGCGGGTCTCCTAGTGCGCACACCACAGGCCTACCGTGTCATGGCTCCAGGTGGTATTTTAATGTCCCTGTTGGTGTTGATTTGTCTGGGGGACCTCTGCCTATGCAAATGTCAGCAGAGAGATTCTGCCAGATGTGTTGAGTATGGCCCCAATTTTTAAAAATTCACCATCTCTGACCAGAAGGCGTTAACACTTGTCTGGGAGGTGGTAGAGTAGCCGCGGTAAGAGATAAGCATATGTGAACAGAGCAGAGAATCACACGGGCAGCGGACGGTTAGACAGACAGTGGACCAGGCGGTGAGAGGAGAGGGTGCAAGTCTCCCAGTCGGGGTCCAGTCCGCATCTGGTCTTAGCCTGAACGAAGCTCAGCATCCTGAGCTAGATCGTATTTCTCGACTGTGTATTCTTGCCTGCTGGTAGACTGCCCCTGTGACCACGGCATCTTTCCCAAATTAAGAGTTCCAACAAGCCAACTGGGAGAAGGGTAAAATGTAAGCATAACTGCCAGGAGGGTTTTCAGTCTCCAGCATCCTCTAGTAAGAACAAGTTGCAAAATCTGGGCCATTTTTAACGGGAAGGGAAGTAAAGCCTCCTATTCAGCCCCTCTCTACAGCTGATCCTATGGGAAAGGTCTCCACGTGCTAAGGTGACAGAGCCCACGGGCCAGGGTGAACCGAGCGCAGGGAAGCACACGCACAGGTCTCACCCACCTGCACGTGCTGCTCCTTGATGCAGACCAACACAGTGTAGACGCCGGGTTCCTTGGGGGTGAAGGAAACGCAGTATGTCCCATCCTTGTTGTCTTGCACCATCGTTCTGACCGGACTGGATGGAGATAAGAGTTCCAAAGCCACTCACTCTCACAGCCTGCCTCGGTTGCCCACTATGTCAGGACGCAAGCTGTGCCATTAAATTCGATCTGAACTTTAAATGTCCCCCGAGCAGGATGCCACTTCTACTTGTCCCAGAAATTAATTTCACAACAGAAGGGAAGCAACATAAATGCTAATTTAGTATGCTGTGTACGGATGAATTCCTTGGAAACTTTATGTTCTCTTCGACTGGCTCCTGCTGCGCCCTCCTGCACTTTGTCCGCCCCCTTCCCTCTAATTCCAGGGCCACGTAACTCAGCTCCCAATACAATTTAGGAGCTGAATTTTCTTTTTAAACTTTATTTTTAGAGAGAGGGGAAAGGATGGGCAAAAGAAGGAGAGAGACATCGATGTGAGAGAGAAACATTGATCAGGTTGCCTTTCCTACGTGGCCCATAGGGACTGAACTCACAACCCAGGCGTGTGCCCTGACTGGGAATCAAACTGCTGACCTTTCGCTTTGTGGGATGACGCCCAACCAACTGGGCCACCCAGTCAGGGCGAGGGGGGCCGAGAAGGGCACCATTCAGTCTGACAGAATATTTTTCAGTCTGTTCAAAGCTTGGGAAGAAGACAGCGGGGGCGGGGGGGGGGGGGGGGCAGGTCAGACCTTGGGAAGATAACTGAACACAGGCCTAAAACCCACACAAGAAAACACAGCTGGCCCAGTGGTCCTGTCGCGTTCTCAGTCGCACCGCACGAACACACGTGGTAACGACCGCAGTGGCGAGTCCACCATTGCTAAGGACCTACGGTTTCCAGTTCCATCACCGCTTATTACCCACGACAGGACCGTGTGGTACAAACCTGTCCTTCTTGTCCTTCGGAACAACTGCGACTTGAACGTTGTCCCCTCCCCTGCCCATGCTCTCTCCCGCTGCATCCTTACAAAGCAGGGTGAAAGAGGTGGTCTGTTTCTCCCGGGCTCTGTGGAGATCTGCAGGAGATAAACCGGCAGTCCTCACCTTCCAGGCCACCTGCAGTGACCACAGCCCCATATCAGACACCATCTCACTTTTCCTCTTTAAGGCAAAAGGTTGCGCTTCCTGTTCACGGGGATCACTCTGCTCCCTTCTCTCTCCCCATCCTGTCTCCCAGATCATTCCTCCTGGGAGTCTCTCCTGGTGAGCCTGGTGCTCAGCCAGCAGAAGCTTTTGGATCACAGGATCCTGGCTCTGAACTTCAGCCCCAAAGAAGCTTTGAAAATACTCAGAATGGGCCTAAGTGTTTAGAGAAGAAAACCTCTGGACCCTGTGAGGGTGGCTGGTAACCCCAAAACTACCATCCCTCAGCTGTAGATACTGCGGGAATAGACTTGGACTCTATGCTGTGGTAGCTCATGCCAAGGTTGAGGGGGTGTTTCTTGGGAAATGATCATTCTCAAAGGGATCTGTGACCTCCAAACAGTTACCAATTCCGGGGCCGGGGTCGGCAGGACTCTGGCATACAGCCTTCCTGTCGGGACTGGTCTACCTACGTTCGAGTAACATGCTTCCTTTAGAACAGAACACTGGTCAGATGATGCTGTTTGCCCTGCTGAATGAAACGCCTACTGCATTCTTTTCACTGCCAGTGTTCTGTGGCTTATGTGAACCAAAAAGGGCACCGAAGAAAGTAAGCCATCGTCTTCTCTCTCACTCCTCTGAAACTCTCTCCAGAACCTGACCCAAGCAGTCTGGGGCCTGGCATGCTCCTCTCCGAGCACTCGGGATTTTGCCCTGCCCTGCAGTCTATGCTGGTATCGCCCATGCGCACCGTCTCTGCTCTGTCTTCTGATACAAATGGCATGGCCCTTGAGTTCCTTGGCAGACACTACGTTTCTCAACTGGAAAGGGGTCAAGCCTCCTGCAAGGGATATTAACTGCACCCTGACCAGGACAAATCACGAAGGGCAAGGGAGGGGGTCATTGTCCTTTAGCAGGGAGCTGTGCCTAGCTGAAAGAAGGCCTGGCTGAAAAAGCCACACATCTTTAAAAACCATGTCCCTGTGCACTACCCTCTCAATGCCAGTGGGCAGTGCCTTCCTACCTTCTCCTTGAAGGACACATTTGGCAGGGTCGACCTCTTTGGTATTGATGACCCCATACACTTCATAGCCACGGCACCGGCCAGCTTTCTCCTGAGGAGAGAAGCATATCTTATCGTTTACTCTGGGATGGGCAGTGTATTCGACCTGGTTCAGCTTCATGAGCCGCTCCACCACCACCCCCTTGGTGATGAGGATCTCCAAGTCAGAGCCACAGGTCAGCAAGTGCTCGGTGAACTCCACTCCCGTGCGCATGTCTGCCAGCAGCTGCTCCAGCTGTGCCTTCTGCAGCTGTAGGGAGTTCTCCTTCTGGATCCGTATGTCTTCCAGCTGCTTCAGCAGCTTGTCCCGATGCTCCTCGATGGCCTTGACGTAGCCCTCAGAGAATGTTCGGATGTCAGCAGCCACGGCCTCCACTCGCTGCTGGAGGGCACTGCTTGTCTCTTTGATCTGTGCCAGGGCGTCCTCCAGGGCCTCCACGTGGGGCTGGGTGTCTTTGAGGAGCTCCCGCACGGAGTCCCCATGCTTGTGGATAACATTGCTGGTGAAGTCACAGGGGTGCTCCCGGTGCTCACCCACCACACAGTCGCGGCACACGGGCTGGTCACACAGCTCACAGAACAGCCTCAGTTCCTCCGCGGGGTGAGCAGGACACAGAATGGCTTTCCCAATCCGGCTGTAGCCTTTCAAGTCTTCTAGGTCCACCATGGTGTGGTAAGTTGTTTTCTTCTGCCGCCTAGGGGCAAGCAGTCAAGAACAGGAAATTAGGGAACCATTCCAGTTGGGAAACAGTCCAGCAGTGCTGAGAGCATGGGCTCTGAAGTCAAACAAACCTGAGTTCAGTTCCTCACTCTCACCTCTTACTGGCCACATGACCCTCCCCGGTTCCCATTCCCCACCTGTGCAGTGGGGAGAGTACTTAAATCTAGACAACAGCCGCAGCCTGCCCCCCCAGCGAGGGAGAGGTGAGAGCAAGGTAAAAACCCAGCACCAAGAAACAGACTGGGCCCGATGGCATAGCAGTAAACCCTAGGCAATTACAAACCAGCTAGCCAGCCCTGACAGAAAGTCTCCATCGGCTTCTATCTAAGACTTTGGGAGAGCATTTCCTTTGACCAGTGCCTTTGTCCCCCAAAGCATCAAGCTAGACTTTTCCTCAACAAGGGTTATCAACACTAGAAAGAGTGAAATCAATGGCCAGAATCAGAGCTCTTTTAATTCCCCTTTACTGTAGCTCTCTAGAGATTCAGGGGTACCCCTAGGAACCATGGGGGACTGTTACAGCCACTCGAAGCTTCCGTGTCTGTTCTGGCAGCAAAGGACTGGCTAGAGAGAAAATAGGGTCAGCTGTTTAGCTGGCAGCAGGGCCGTCACAATTCAATTACTAGTTAAAAATAGAAAGACTGAAGACTACAAACTTCTGTGAGTGAGGCCAGAGAATAAACGGAAGGCAGACTTTACAATCTACTTGCAGCTAATCCTAAAACCTTGGCTAATTTATAGTCTGATGTCCTGGAATGGGGGAGGGGGTCAAGAAGGGGCAAAGATTCACATGACAAACTGTTCACCAAATACCATTAAAGACAGAGTTGGCACCCCAGAGCGCCTACCAGCCCACCTCACCAAGCTCCAGAGTGATCTAGGGTACAAGGCAAAGGCTGAGGTGGGGCCCTGCCAATCAGCACCTTGCACTGGGAAGGCAGCGTGGATTCGTAGTAGAGAATGCAGGCAGATCTGGATTTAAAATTCAGTCGTTATATACCACTAACCAGCTGTGGAGCCTTGGCAAATCATACTGCTGAGCTTGTTTCCTCAATAAATAGGAGTGGAAACAGTGCCTACTTTTTTATAAGAGGTGCAAGGGTCAGATGAGACCGCGGCAGGGGCTATGCTATTCTACTCATTCCCCTGTTTCTCCGGCACCCAATACAATTACCCAATAAACAAAGGACTGATGCCTCAAGGACACTGAATATGCTTTGCAAACTGAAAAGGACTATGCAAGCCTTTGACACTTATTACTGGTATTACTATATATAAGGCTGCAGGGGTTACCAACCATTCTAGAGTATTTGCTATCACGTCACAGATTGCTCTTTGACCTTCCATGGCATTTGAGAAAGCTTTCCTTTCCATCTGCTCACCAAAGAGGGATTTCTGTCTCAACACCCCTCTGCACTCTGCCTTTAAGCCACACCAGGTTGAAGTATCCCATCTTTACCTATGCGCCTGGCAGCAGAAATGGCAGAGATTGGCTTTGCAGGTCTGACACCTCTTCTCCACTTCCCTGTCGCTGCACAGGTCACACACCAGGCCCTGGCCTTCCCCACGCAGACTCTCCAGCATCACATCATTCATGGCCAGGTGGTCTATGGTTAAAGCCTTCACTCCACCCATGGGCAGGTCCACCTGAGCATCACATACTGGGCAGAGGATGCCGATCTGTGGCTGCAGGCCGTGTGGCTTGAGTTCCTGGAATATTGACCCCTCAGAGCTGGTGTCAGAGTCTCCCCCTCTGATGTCCACTACTGAGAAGGGTTCCAGCTGCTCCAGACACGTGGTGCAAACTGTGTGCAAACAAGGCAAGAGCCTGGGATTTTTGAAAAGCCCCAAGCACGAAGGGCAGTGAGTCTTGCCTAGGTTCCCAAGGGCAGTCCCACTGGGGAGTTTGCCCACGAAGCCCAGCAGCGGCTTCCTCTTTTCTGACATATTCCCCACGTTTATGCCCAGTATCAGAAATGGCGCTGGACAGTTCTGTAATGAAGTAGGTGATTAAGCCCACCCGAAAAGAAAGTTTCCAAAACTTGAACAGAGACCATGGGGACTCGCTCTTTAACAAATGAAAGGGCAAAAGGGAAGAGGATTCCTCAAAGGAACCACTCACAGATCTGCTCAGGAGGGCCCCCTCCTTCCCACCGCATCCCATACCAGACACGTCCACGCCCTCCTCCGCCCCGCCAAGTCCTCCCCTGAAGCGCTTCCAGGTCTAGGTCTCGAGTTAGTCTTGCTGCCTCCTTCCTGGACCCCTGCACCCCTCAAGCCCTCCACTGCTACCCCCCCCTCCTGCCCCCACCCCCGACTGGTCCCGCGCCCGACACGCGACAAGCGCCACCCTCGCCCCCGTGATGAGGTGGGGCGCCTCCCGCTCCTTCCCCCGACCCGGCCCTTCCGGGAGGGCACGCAGCGGGGGAGAAGTCTGCCAGCCCCACCGGCTCCTCAGAGGTCACCGTCTTCCCAGGTGTGGACCCAAGGTGCTGAAAGGCTCTGGTCCCTCTTCGCACCAATCCCAGCCCTCTTCTCAGGCGACTCCAATCGCCGTCGGAGAGGGGCGGCCTTCGCCGCTGGGGGCCCTGGCCGCCTTCTAGAGTGACACCACCAGCACCCAATAAGCTTTGGAAATCCCACATCTTCGCCGGTCCACTCAGGCCAGG
>NW_026527392.1:0-52078 GCF_022682495.2 Desmodus rotundus | reverse complement strand
CCCGGGCGAGAGAGGGCGCCTGGGACCCGAGAGAGCACCCGGGAAAATGCCCAGCCCTGGCCCCCATGGCTCCAGTGGCCTCCCCAGGCTCCTGCCGCGGGGCCTGGTCCCGCTCACCTGGGCCCAGGTTCTCCGCAGGTGAATGCCTTTTGCGGACACCAAGGACCACAGGCCGCGGATCCCTTCACGGGGAGGGGGGGGTTCGAGCTCTGTGGGACCCAGGTCGCATCGCACACGGTCCCTTCTCGCAAAGTTCAGCCCAGACTTTAGAGAGTAGAAGCGTCTCGGTGCAAGTTTACCGCCTCGGGGCAGGGTGGGGCCGTTTGAGCCGAGAAAGACTCTTAGCCCCCCAGGCAGGTCTCAGGCCCAAGACCCCCCCGCGAGACCCGGTCCCTGGGCGTGGGTCCGGCCTGCCCGGGCCCCCCCCCCGCCCCCCGCCCCCCCCCCCCCCCCGCCTGGCCCGGAACCGTGGCCGGCCCCTCTTCCCGGCCCCAGGTCCCTAGTTCTTCCCCGGCACTCTGCCTCCGGCGGGGTGGGAGACGGGCTGGCAAGTGTGGTCCACGGGAAAAGGATCGGACCTCTGGGTGGCGGGGAGAGCTTCCAGTTCCACGGGACACGACCCCAGGGACCCTGTGAAGCAGGCCTGATATGTCCGGGGTGGGGCCCGTTGCCCCGAGGGAGGCTTCTGGTGGGGCTGCCTGCCCTGAGCCTGCCGGGTCCCGCGTCTTGGCCCGAAACCGGCCAGCCGCGGCTCTGACAAAAGCCATCTCCTGGGGGCCTCCCCCCTGTCCTTCGCAGTTGGGCGGTCGGGACGGAGGGGTCTGCGCCTTTCCAGCCACTTAGCCCAGTGACCCGCAGCCCGGCCCCAGAGTTCCAAGCTCCACGGAGGCAGGGGGCCTCTTATCACGGGAGGCAGGTGTCTCGCGGGGCTCAAGGGACGGCGTGGGCACTCTCCAGGCGAGAGAGGGTGCCCGTGCCCCGAGAGAGCCCCGGGGAGAGCCCGAGGCCTGGCCGCAGAGGCTGCCATTGCCTCCCCGGGCTCCTACCATGGGGCCTGGCCCTGCTCGCCCGAGGCCCAGGTTCACCGCAGGTGAATGCCTTTTGCGGACGCCGAGGACAGGAGGCCGCCGATTCCCTCACAGAGGTGGGGCTTCGAGCTCTGGGGGACTGAGGTCGCAGCGGTCACACTCCATTTTTGGGTGGTTCCGCACAGACTGGAGGGTTGAAGCGGCTGGGTCCAAGTCTGCCGCCTTGTGGCAGGGTGGGGGCGTTGCAGGCGAAGCAAGGCTCTTAGCCTCCCAGGCGGGGCACAGGGCCAGACTCCCCACGGGAGAACCGGTCCGTGGACGAGGGTCCCGCCCGCCCGCTCCGCCCGCCCGGACCCGCTCCACCTGGCGCGGAGCCGTGGCCGGCTCCTCTTCCCGGCCCCAGGTCCCTAGTTCTTCCCTGGCACTCTGCCTCGGCGGGGGTGGGAGAGCTGCTGGGAAGTGTGGTCCACGGGAAAACGCGCGGTCCTCTGGGTGGCAGTGAGGGCTTCCCTTAACTCTGACACCGGCCCAGGGACCCTGTGAACCTGGCCTGATATCTCAAGGGGTGGGGGGGCACGTTGCCCGGAGGGATGCTCTTGGGGTGGGGCCTGCTTGCGCCTGCGCGGCCCCGCCTCCTGGCCCGAAACCACCCAGCCGCGGCTCGGACAAAAGCCATCTCCTGGGGGCCTCCCCCCTGTTCTTCCATCCGTAAAGGGGGACCCCTTTACGGATGGAAGAACAGGGGGATCTTCGCAGTGGTGGGGACGGGACGGAGGGGTCTGCGGGTTTGCCGCCACGTAGGCCAGTTGCTCGCACCCCGGCCCCATGTGTCCCGGCTCCATGGAGGAGTTGGGCCGCTTATGGCGGGATGCAGGCGTCCTGCGGGGGTCAAGGGACGGCGTGGGCACTCCCCGGGCGAGAGAGGGCGCCTGGGACCCGAGAGAGCACCCGGGAAAATGCCCAGCCCTGGCCCCCATGGCTCCAGTGGCCTCCCCAGGCTCCTGCCGCGGGGCCTGGTCCCGCTCACCTGGGCCCAGGTTCTCCGCAGGTGAATGCCTTTTGCGGACACCAAGGACCACAGGCCGCGGATCCCTTCACGGGGAGGGGGGGGTTCGAGCTCTGTGGGACCCAGGTCGCATCGCACACGGTCCCTTCTCGCAAAGTTCAGCCCAGACTTTAGAGAGTAGAAGCGTCTCGGTGCAAGTTTACCGCCTCGGGGCAGGGTGGGGCCGTTTGAGCCGAGAAAGACTCTTAGCCCCCCAGGCAGGTCTCAGGCCCAAGACCCCCCCGCGAGACCCGGTCCCTGGGCGTGGGTCCGGCCTGCCCGGGCCCCCCCCCCGCCCCCCGCCCCCCCCCCCCCCCCGCCTGGCCCGGAACCGTGGCCGGCCCCTCTTCCCGGCCCCAGGTCCCTAGTTCTTCCCCGGCACTCTGCCTCCGGCGGGGTGGGAGACGGGCTGGCAAGTGTGGTCCACGGGAAAAGGATCGGACCTCTGGGTGGCGGGGAGAGCTTCCAGTTCCACGGGACACGACCCCAGGGACCCTGTGAAGCAGGCCTGATATGTCCGGGGTGGGGCCCGTTGCCCCGAGGGAGGCTTCTGGTGGGGCTGCCTGCCCTGAGCCTGCCGGGTCCCGCGTCTTGGCCCGAAACCGGCCAGCCGCGGCTCTGACAAAAGCCATCTCCTGGGGGCCTCCCCCCTGTCCTTCGCAGTTGGGCGGTCGGGACGGAGGGGTCTGCGCCTTTCCAGCCACTTAGCCCAGTGACCCGCAGCCCGGCCCCAGAGTTCCAAGCTCCACGGAGGCAGGGGGCCTCTTATCACGGGAGGCAGGTGTCTCGCGGGGCTCAAGGGACGGCGTGGGCACTCTCCAGGCGAGAGAGGGTGCCCGTGCCCCGAGAGAGCCCCGGGGAGAGCCCGAGGCCTGGCCGCAGAGGCTGCCATTGCCTCCCCGGGCTCCTACCATGGGGCCTGGCCCTGCTCGCCCGAGGCCCAGGTTCACCGCAGGTGAATGCCTTTTGCGGACGCCGAGGACAGGAGGCCGCCGATTCCCTCACAGAGGTGGGGCTTCGAGCTCTGGGGGACTGAGGTCGCAGCGGTCACACTCCATTTTTGGGTGGTTCCGCACAGACTGGAGGGTTGAAGCGGCTGGGTCCAAGTCTGCCGCCTTGTGGCAGGGTGGGGGCGTTGCAGGCGAAGCAAGGCTCTTAGCCTCCCAGGCGGGGCACAGGGCCAGACTCCCCACGGGAGAACCGGTCCGTGGACGAGGGTCCCGCCCGCCCGCCCGCCCGCCCGGACCCGCTCCACCTGGCGCGGAGCCGTGGCCGGCTCCTCTTCCCGGCCCCAGGTCCCTAGTTCTTCCCTGGCACTCTGCCTCGGCGGGGGTGGGAGAGCTGCTGGGAAGTGTGGTCCACGGGAAAACGCGCGGTCCTCTGGGTGGCAGTGAGGGCTTCCCTTAACTCTGACACCGGCCCAGGGACCCTGTGAACCTGGCCTGATATCTCAAGGGGTGGGGGGGCACGTTGCCCGGAGGGATGCTCTTGGGGTGGGGCCTGCTTGCGCCTGCGCGGCCCCGCCTCCTGGCCCGAAACCACCCAGCCGCGGCTCGGACAAAAGCCATCTCCTGGGGGCCTCCCCCCTGTTCTTCGCAGTGGTGGGGACGGGACGGAGGGGTCTGCGGGTTTGCCGCCACGTAGGCCAGTTGCTCGCACCCCGGCCCCATGTGTCCCGGCTCCATGGAGGAGTTGGGCCGCTTATGGCGGGATGCAGGCGTCCTGCGGGGGTCAAGGGACGGCGTGGGCACTCCCCGGGCGAGAGAGGGCGCCTGGGACCCGAGAGAGCACCCGGGAAAATGCCCAGCCCTGGCCCCCATGGCTCCAGTGGCCTCCCCAGGCTCCTGCCGCGGGGCCTGGTCCCGCTCACCTGGGCCCAGGTTCTCCGCAGGTGAATGCCTTTTGCGGACACCAAGGACCACAGGCCGCGGATCCCTTCACGGGGAGGGGGGGGTTCGAGCTCTGTGGGACCCAGGTCGCATCGCACACGGTCCCTTCTCGCAAAGTTCAGCCCAGACTTTAGAGAGTAGAAGCGTCTCGGTGCAAGTTTACCGCCTCGGGGCAGGGTGGGGCCGTTTGAGCCGAGAAAGACTCTTAGCCCCCCAGGCAGGTCTCAGGCCCAAGACCCCCCCGCGAGACCCGGTCCCTGGGCGTGGGTCCGGCCTGCCCGGGCCCCCCCCCCGCCCCCCGCCCCCCCCCCCCCCCCCCGCCTGGCCCGGAACCGTGGCCGGCCCCTCTTCCCGGCCCCAGGTCCCTAGTTCTTCCCCGGCACTCTGCCTCCGGCGGGGTGGGAGACGGGCTGGCAAGTGTGGTCCACGGGAAAAGGATCGGACCTCTGGGTGGCGGGGAGAGCTTCCAGTTCCACGGGACACGACCCCAGGGACCCTGTGAAGCAGGCCTGATATGTCCGGGGTGGGGCCCGTTGCCCCGAGGGAGGCTTCTGGTGGGGCTGCCTGCCCTGAGCCTGCCGGGTCCCGCGTCTTGGCCCGAAACCGGCCAGCCGCGGCTCTGACAAAAGCCATCTCCTGGGGGCCTCCCCCCTGTCCTTCGCAGTTGGGCGGTCGGGACGGAGGGGTCTGCGCCTTTCCAGCCACTTAGCCCAGTGACCCGCAGCCCGGCCCCAGAGTTCCAAGCTCCACGGAGGCAGGGGGCCTCTTATCACGGGAGGCAGGTGTCTCGCGGGGCTCAAGGGACGGCGTGGGCACTCTCCAGGCGAGAGAGGGTGCCCGTGCCCCGAGAGAGCCCCGGGGAGAGCCCGAGGCCTGGCCGCAGAGGCTGCCATTGCCTCCCCGGGCTCCTACCATGGGGCCTGGCCCTGCTCGCCCGAGGCCCAGGTTCACCGCAGGTGAATGCCTTTTGCGGACGCCGAGGACAGGAGGCCGCCGATTCCCTCACAGAGGTGGGGCTTCGAGCTCTGGGGGACTGAGGTCGCAGCGGTCACACTCCATTTTTGGGTGGTTCCGCACAGACTGGAGGGTTGAAGCGGCTGGGTCCAAGTCTGCCGCCTTGTGGCAGGGTGGGGGCGTTGCAGGCGAAGCAAGGCTCTTAGCCTCCCAGGCGGGGCACAGGGCCAGACTCCCCACGGGAGAACCGGTCCGTGGACGAGGGTCCCGCCCGCCCGCCCGCCCGCCCGGACCCGCTCCACCTGGCGCGGAGCCGTGGCCGGCTCCTCTTCCCGGCCCCAGGTCCCTAGTTCTTCCCTGGCACTCTGCCTCGGCGGGGGTGGGAGAGCTGCTGGGAAGTGTGGTCCACGGGAAAACGCGCGGTCCTCTGGGTGGCAGTGAGGGCTTCCCTTAACTCTGACACCGGCCCAGGGACCCTGTGAACCTGGCCTGATATCTCAAGGGGTGGGGGGGCACGTTGCCCGGAGGGATGCTCTTGGGGTGGGGCCTGCTTGCGCCTGCGCGGCCCCGCCTCCTGGCCCGAAACCACCCAGCCGCGGCTCGGACAAAAGCCATCTCCTGGGGGCCTCCCCCCTGTTCTTCCATCCGTAAAGGGGGACCCCTTTACGGATGGAAGAACAGGGGGATCTTCGCAGTGGTGGGGACGGGACGGAGGGGTCTGCGGGTTTGCCGCCACGTAGGCCAGTTGCTCGCACCCCGGCCCCATGTGTCCCGGCTCCATGGAGGAGTTGGGCCGCTTATGGCGGGATGCAGGCGTCCTGCGGGGGTCAAGGGACGGCGTGGGCACTCCCCGGGCGAGAGAGGGCGCCTGGGACCCGAGAGAGCACCCGGGAAAATGCCCAGCCCTGGCCCCCATGGCTCCAGTGGCCTCCCCAGGCTCCTGCCGCGGGGCCTGGTCCCGCTCACCTGGGCCCAGGTTCTCCGCAGGTGAATGCCTTTTGCGGACACCAAGGACCACAGGCCGCGGATCCCTTCACGGGGAGGGGGGGGTTCGAGCTCTGTGGGACCCAGGTCGCATCGCACACGGTCCCTTCTCGCAAAGTTCAGCCCAGACTTTAGAGAGTAGAAGCGTCTCGGTGCAAGTTTACCGCCTCGGGGCAGGGTGGGGCCGTTTGAGCCGAGAAAGACTCTTAGCCCCCCAGGCAGGTCTCAGGCCCAAGACCCCCCCGCGAGACCCGGTCCCTGGGCGTGGGTCCGGCCTGCCCGGGCCCCCCCCCCGCCCCCCGCCCCCCCCCCCCCCGCCTGGCCCGGAACCGTGGCCGGCCCCTCTTCCCGGCCCCAGGTCCCTAGTTCTTCCCCGGCACTCTGCCTCCGGCGGGGTGGGAGACGGGCTGGCAAGTGTGGTCCACGGGAAAAGGATCGGACCTCTGGGTGGCGGGGAGAGCTTCCAGTTCCACGGGACACGACCCCAGGGACCCTGTGAAGCAGGCCTGATATGTCCGGGGTGGGGCCCGTTGCCCCGAGGGAGGCTTCTGGTGGGGCTGCCTGCCCTGAGCCTGCCGGGTCCCGCGTCTTGGCCCGAAACCGGCCAGCCGCGGCTCTGACAAAAGCCATCTCCTGGGGGCCTCCCCCCTGTCCTTCGCAGTTGGGCGGTCGGGACGGAGGGGTCTGCGCCTTTCCAGCCACTTAGCCCAGTGACCCGCAGCCCGGCCCCAGAGTTCCAAGCTCCACGGAGGCAGGGGGCCTCTTATCACGGGAGGCAGGTGTCTCGCGGGGCTCAAGGGACGGCGTGGGCACTCTCCAGGCGAGAGAGGGTGCCCGTGCCCCGAGAGAGCCCCGGGGAGAGCCCGAGGCCTGGCCGCAGAGGCTGCCATTGCCTCCCCGGGCTCCTACCATGGGGCCTGGCCCTGCTCGCCCGAGGCCCAGGTTCACCGCAGGTGAATGCCTTTTGCGGACGCCGAGGACAGGAGGCCGCCGATTCCCTCACAGAGGTGGGGCTTCGAGCTCTGGGGGACTGAGGTCGCAGCGGTCACACTCCATTTTTGGGTGGTTCCGCACAGACTGGAGGGTTGAAGCGGCTGGGTCCAAGTCTGCCGCCTTGTGGCAGGGTGGGGGCGTTGCAGGCGAAGCAAGGCTCTTAGCCTCCCAGGCGGGGCACAGGGCCAGACTCCCCACGGGAGAACCGGTCCGTGGACGAGGGTCCCGCCCGCCCGCCCGCCCGCCCGGACCCGCTCCACCTGGCGCGGAGCCGTGGCCGGCTCCTCTTCCCGGCCCCAGGTCCCTAGTTCTTCCCTGGCACTCTGCCTCGGCGGGGGTGGGAGAGCTGCTGGGAAGTGTGGTCCACGGGAAAACGCGCGGTCCTCTGGGTGGCAGTGAGGGCTTCCCTTAACTCTGACACCGGCCCAGGGACCCTGTGAACCTGGCCTGATATCTCAAGGGGTGGGGGGGCACGTTGCCCGGAGGGATGCTCTTGGGGTGGGGCCTGCTTGCGCCTGCGCGGCCCCGCCTCCTGGCCCGAAACCACCCAGCCGCGGCTCGGACAAAAGCCATCTCCTGGGGGCCTCCCCCCTGTTCTTCCATCCGTAAAGGGGGACCCCTTTACGGATGGAAGAACAGGGGGATCTTCGCAGTGGTGGGGACGGGACGGAGGGGTCTGCGGGTTTGCCGCCACGTAGGCCAGTTGCTCGCACCCCGGCCCCATGTGTCCCGGCTCCATGGAGGAGTTGGGCCGCTTATGGCGGGATGCAGGCGTCCTGCGGGGGTCAAGGGACGGCGTGGGCACTCCCCGGGCGAGAGAGGGCGCCTGGGACCCGAGAGAGCACCCGGGAAAATGCCCAGCCCTGGCCCCCATGGCTCCAGTGGCCTCCCCAGGCTCCTGCCGCGGGGCCTGGTCCCGCTCACCTGGGCCCAGGTTCTCCGCAGGTGAATGCCTTTTGCGGACACCAAGGACCACAGGCCGCGGATCCCTTCACGGGGAGGGGGGGGTTCGAGCTCTGTGGGACCCAGGTCGGATCGCACACGGTCCCTTCTCGCAAAGTTCAGCCCAGACTTTAGAGAGTAGAAGCGTCTCGGTGCAAGTTTACCGCCTCGGGGCAGGGTGGGGCCGTTTGAGCCGAGAAAGACTCTTAGCCCCCCAGGCAGGTCTCAGGCCCAAGACCCCCCCGCGAGACCCGGTCCCTGGGCGTGGGTCCGGCCTGCCCGGGCCCCCCCCCCCGCCCCCCGCCCCCCCCCCCCCCCCCGCCTGGCCCGGAACCGTGGCCGGCCCCCTCTTCCCGGCCCCAGGTCCCTAGTTCTTCCCCGGCACTCTGCCTCCGGCGGGGTGGGAGACGGGCTGGCAAGTGTGGTCCACGGGAAAAGGATCGGACCTCTGGGTGGCGGGGAGAGCTTCCAGTTCCACGGGACACGACCCCAGGGACCCTGTGAAGCAGGCCTGATATGTCCGGGGTGGGGCCCGTTGCCCCGAGGGAGGCTTCTGGTGGGGCTGCCTGCCCTGAGCCTGCCGGGTCCCGCGTCTTGGCCCGAAACCGGCCAGCCGCGGCTCTGACAAAAGCCATCTCCTGGGGGCCTCCCCCCTGTCCTTCGCAGTTGGGCGGTCGGGACGGAGGGGTCTGCGCCTTTCCAGCCACTTAGCCCAGTGACCCGCAGCCCGGCCCCAGAGTTCCAAGCTCCACGGAGGCAGGGGGCCTCTTATCACGGGAGGCAGGTGTCTCGCGGGGCTCAAGGGACGGCGTGGGCACTCTCCAGGCGAGAGAGGGTGCCCGTGCCCCGAGAGAGCCCCGGGGAGAGCCCGAGGCCTGGCCGCAGAGGCTGCCATTGCCTCCCCGGGCTCCTACCATGGGGCCTGGCCCTGCTCGCCCGAGGCCCAGGTTCACCGCAGGTGAATGCCTTTTGCGGACGCCGAGGACAGGAGGCCGCCGATTCCCTCACAGAGGTGGGGCTTCGAGCTCTGGGGGACTGAGGTCGCAGCGGTCACACTCCATTTTTGGGTGGTTCCGCACAGACTGGAGGGTTGAAGCGGCTGGGTCCAAGTCTGCCGCCTTGTGGCAGGGTGGGGGCGTTGCAGGCGAAGCAAGGCTCTTAGCCTCCCAGGCGGGGCACAGGGCCAGACTCCCCACGGGAGAACCGGTCCGTGGACGAGGGTCCCGCCCGCCCGCCCGCCCGCCCGGACCCGCTCCACCTGGCGCGGAGCCGTGGCCGGCTCCTCTTCCCGGCCCCAGGTCCCTAGTTCTTCCCTGGCACTCTGCCTCGGCGGGGGTGGGAGAGCTGCTGGGAAGTGTGGTCCACGGGAAAACGCGCGGTCCTCTGGGTGGCAGTGAGGGCTTCCCTTAACTCTGACACCGGCCCAGGGACCCTGTGAACCTGGCCTGATATCTCAAGGGGTGGGGGGGCACGTTGCCCGGAGGGATGCTCTTGGGGTGGGGCCTGCTTGCGCCTGCGCGGCCCCGCCTCCTGGCCCGAAACCACCCAGCCGCGGCTCGGACAAAAGCCATCTCCTGGGGGCCGCCCCCCTGTTCTTCCATCCGTAAAGGGGGACCCCTTTACGGATGGAAGAACAGGGGGATCTTCGCAGTGGTGGGGACGGGACGGAGGGGTCTGCGGGTTTGCCGCCACGTAGGCCAGTTGCTCGCACCCCGGCCCCATGTGTCCCGGCTCCATGGAGGAGTTGGGCCGCTTATGGCGGGATGCAGGCGTCCTGCGGGGGTCAAGGGACGGCGTGGGCACTCCCCGGGCGAGAGAGGGCGCCTGGGACCCGAGAGAGCACCCGGGAAAATGCCCAGCCCTGGCCCCCATGGCTCCAGTGGCCTCCCCAGGCTCCTGCCGCGGGGCCTGGTCCCGCTCACCTGGGCCCAGGTTCTCCGCAGGTGAATGCCTTTTGCGGACACCAAGGACCACAGGCCGCGGATCCCTTCACGGGGAGGGGGGGGTTCGAGCTCTGTGGGACCCAGGTCGCATCGCACACGGTCCCTTCTCGCAAAGTTCAGCCCAGACTTTAGAGAGTAGAAGCGTCTCGGTGCAAGTTTACCGCCTCGGGGCAGGGTGGGGCCGTTTGAGCCGAGAAAGACTCTTAGCCCCCCAGGCAGGTCTCAGGCCCAAGACCCCCCCGCGAGACCCGGTCCCTGGGCGTGGGTCCGGCCTGCCCGGGCCCCCCCCCCCGCCCCCCGCCCCCCCCCCCCCCCCCGCCTGGCCCGGAACCGTGGCCGGACCCTCTTCCCGGCCCCAGGTCCCTAGTTCTTCCCCGGCACTCTGCCTCCGGCGGGGTGGGAGACGGGCTGGCAAGTGTGGTCCACGGGAAAAGGATCGGACCTCTGGGTGGCGGGGAGAGCTTCCAGTTCCACGGGACACGACCCCAGGGACCCTGTGAAGCAGGCCTGATATGTCCGGGGTGGGGCCCGTTGCCCCGAGGGAGGCTTCTGGTGGGGCTGCCTGCCCTGAGCCTGCCGGGTCCCGCGTCTTGGCCCGAAACCGGCCAGCCGCGGCTCTGACAAAAGCCATCTCCTGGGGGCCTCCCCCCTGTCCTTCGCAGTTGGGCGGTCGGGACGGAGGGGTCTGCGCCTTTCCAGCCACTTAGCCCAGTGACCCGCAGCCCGGCCCCAGAGTTCCAAGCTCCACGGAGGCAGGGGGCCTCTTATCACGGGAGGCAGGTGTCTCGCGGGGCTCAAGGGACGGCGTGGGCACTCTCCAGGCGAGAGAGGGTGCCCGTGCCCCGAGAGAGCCCCGGGGAGAGCCCGAGGCCTGGCCGCAGAGGCTGCCATTGCCTCCCCGGGCTCCTACCATGGGGCCTGGCCCTGCTCGCCCGAGGCCCAGGTTCACCGCAGGTGAATGCCTTTTGCGGACGCCGAGGACAGGAGGCCGCCGATTCCCTCACAGAGGTGGGGCTTCGAGCTCTGGGGGACTGAGGTCGCAGCGGTCACACTCCATTTTTGGGTGGTTCCGCACAGACTGGAGGGTTGAAGCGGCTGGGTCCAAGTCTGCCGCCTTGTGGCAGGGTGGGGGCGTTGCAGGCGAAGCAAGGCTCTTAGCCTCCCAGGCGGGGCACAGGGCCAGACTCCCCACGGGAGAACCGGTCCGTGGACGAGGGTCCCGCCCGCCCGCCCGCCCGCCCGGACCCGCTCCACCTGGCGCGGAGCCGTGGCCGGCTCCTCTTCCCGGCCCCAGGTCCCTAGTTCTTCCCTGGCACTCTGCCTCGGCGGGGGTGGGAGAGCTGCTGGGAAGTGTGGTCCACGGGAAAACGCGCGGTCCTCTGGGTGGCAGTGAGGGCTTCCCTTAACTCTGACACCGGCCCAGGGACCCTGTGAACCTGGCCTGATATCTCAAGGGGTGGGGGGGCACGTTGCCCGGAGGGATGCTCTTGGGGTGGGGCCTGCTTGCGCCTGCGCGGCCCCGCCTCCTGGCCCGAAACCACCCAGCCGCGGCTCGGACAAAAGCCATCTCCTGGGGGCCTCCCCCCTGTTCTTCCATCCGTAAAGGGGGACCCCTTTACGGATGGAAGAACAGGGGGATCTTCGCAGTGGTGGGGACGGGACGGAGGGGTCTGCGGGTTTGCCGCCACGTAGGCCAGTTGCTCGCACCCCGGCCCCATGTGTCCCGGCTCCATGGAGGAGTTGGGCCGCTTATGGCGGGATGCAGGCGTCCTGCGGGGGTCAAGGGACGGCGTGGGCACTCCCCGGGCGAGAGAGGGCGCCTGGGACCCGAGAGAGCACCCGGGAAAATGCCCAGCCCTGGCCCCCATGGCTCCAGTGGCCTCCCCAGGCTCCTGCCGCGGGGCCTGGTCCCGCTCACCTGGGCCCAGGTTCTCCGCAGGTGAATGCCTTTTGCGGACACCAAGGACCACAGGCCGCGGATCCCTTCACGGGGAGGGGGGGGTTCGAGCTCTGTGGGACCCAGGTCGCATCGCACACGGTCCCTTCTCGCAAAGTTCAGCCCAGACTTTAGAGAGTAGAAGCGTCTCGGTGCAAGTTTACCGCCTCGGGGCAGGGTGGGGCCGTTTGAGCCGAGAAAGACTCTTAGCCCCCCAGGCAGGTCTCAGGCCCAAGACCCCCCCGCGAGACCCGGTCCCTGGGCGTGGGTCCGGCCTGCCCGGGCCCCCCCCCCCGCCCCCCCGCCCCCCCCCCCCCCCGCCTGGCCCGGAACCGTGGCCGGCCCCTCTTCCCGGCCCCAGGTCCCTAGTTCTTCCCCGGCACTCTGCCTCCGGCGGGTAGGAGACGGGCTGGCAAGTGTGGTCCACGGGAAAAGGATCGGACCTCTGGGTGGCGGGGAGAGCTTCCAGTTCCACGGGACACGACCCCAGGGACCCTGTGAAGCAGGCCTGATATGTCCGGGGTGGGGCCCGTTGCCCCGAGGGAGGCTTCTGGTGGGGCTGCCTGCCCTGAGCCTGCCGGGTCCCGCGTCTTGGCCCGAAACCGGCCAGCCGCGGCTCTGACAAAAGCCATCTCCTGGGGGCCTCCCCCCTGTCCTTCGCAGTTGGGCGGTCGGGACGGAGGGGTCTGCGCCTTTCCAGCCACTTAGCCCAGTGACCCGCAGCCCGGCCCCAGAGTTCCAAGCTCCACGGAGGCAGGGGGCCTCTTATCACGGGAGGCAGGTGTCTCGCGGGGCTCAAGGGACGGCGTGGGCACTCTCCAGGCGAGAGAGGGTGCCCGTGCCCCGAGAGAGCCCCGGGGAGAGCCCGAGGCCTGGCCGCAGAGGCTGCCATTGCCTCCCCGGGCTCCTACCATGGGGCCTGGCCCTGCTCGCCCGAGGCCCAGGTTCACCGCAGGTGAATGCCTTTTGCGGACGCCGAGGACAGGAGGCCGCCGATTCCCTCACAGAGGTGGGGCTTCGAGCTCTGGGGGACTGAGGTCGCAGCGGTCACACTCCATTTTTGGGTGGTTCCGCACAGACTGGAGGGTTGAAGCGGCTGGGTCCAAGTCTGCCGCCTTGTGGCAGGGTGGGGGCGTTGCAGGCGAAGCAAGGCTCTTAGCCTCCCAGGCGGGGCACAGGGCCAGACTCCCCACGGGAGAACCGGTCCGTGGACGAGGGTCCCGCCCGCCCGCCCGCCCGCCCGGACCCGCTCCACCTGGCGCGGAGCCGTGGCCGGCTCCTCTTCCCGGCCCCAGGTCCCTAGTTCTTCCCTGGCACTCTGCCTCGGCGGGGGTGGGAGAGCTGCTGGGAAGTGTGGTCCACGGGAAAACGCGCGGTCCTCTGGGTGGCAGTGAGGGCTTCCCTTAACTCTGACACCGGCCCAGGGACCCTGTGAACCTGGCCTGATATCTCAAGGGGTGGGGGGGCACGTTGCCCGGAGGGATGCTCTTGGGGTGGGGCCTGCTTGCGCCTGCGCGGCCCCGCCTCCTGGCCCGAAACCACCCAGCCGCGGCTCGGACAAAAGCCATCTCCTGGGGGCCTCCCCCCTGTTCTTCCATCCGTAAAGGGGGACCCCTTTACGGATGGAAGAACAGGGGGATCTTCGCAGTGGTGGGGACGGGACGGAGGGGTCTGCGGGTTTGCCGCCACGTAGGCCAGTTGCTCGCACCCCGGCCCCATGTGTCCCGGCTCCATGGAGGAGTTGGGCCGCTTATGGCGGGATGCAGGCGTCCTGCGGGGGTCAAGGGACGGCGTGGGCACTCCCCGGGCGAGAGAGGGCGCCTGGGACCCGAGAGAGCACCCGGGAAAATGCCCAGCCCTGGCCCCCATGGCTCCAGTGGCCTCCCCAGGCTCCTGCCGCGGGGCCTGGTCCCGCTCACCTGGGCCCAGGTTCTCCGCAGGTGAATGCCTTTTGCGGACACCAAGGACCACAGGCCGCGGATCCCTTCACGGGGAGGGGGGGGTTCGAGCTCTGTGGGACCCAGGTCGCATCGCACACGGTCCCTTCTCGCAAAGTTCAGCCCAGACTTTAGAGAGTAGAAGCGTCTCGGTGCAAGTTTACCGCCTCGGGGCAGGGTGGGGCCGTTTGAGCCGAGAAAGACTCTTAGCCCCCCAGGCAGGTCTCAGGCCCAAGACCCCCCCGCGAGACCCGGTCCCTGGGCGTGGGTCCGGCCTGCCCGGGCCCCCCCCCCCGCCCCCCGCCCCCCCCCCCCCCCCGCCTGGCCCGGAACCGTGGCCGGCCCCTCTTCCCGGCCCCAGGTCCCTAGTTCTTCCCCGGCACTCTGCCTCCGGCGGGGTGGGAGACGAGCTGGCAAGTGTGGTCCACGGGAAAAGGATCGGACCTCTGGGTGGCGGGGAGAGCTTCCAGTTCCACGGGACACGACCCCAGGGACCCTGTGAAGCAGGCCTGATATGTCCGGGGTGGGGCCCGTTGCCCCGAGGGAGGCTTCTGGTGGGGCTGCCTGCCCTGAGCCTGCCGGGTCCCGCGTCTTGGCCCGAAACCGGCCAGCCGCGGCTCTGACAAAAGCCATCTCCTGGGGGCCTCCCCCCTGTCCTTCGCAGTTGGGCGGTCGGGACGGAGGGGTCTGCGCCTTTCCAGCCACTTAGCCCAGTGACCCGCAGCCCGGCCCCAGAGTTCCAAGCTCCACGGAGGCAGGGGGCCTCTTATCACGGGAGGCAGGTGTCTCGCGGGGCTCAAGGGACGGCGTGGGCACTCTCCAGGCGAGAGAGGGTGCCCGTGCCCCGAGAGAGCCCCGGGGAGAGCCCGAGGCCTGGCCGCAGAGGCTGCCATTGCCTCCCCGGGCTCCTACCATGGGGCCTGGCCCTGCTCGCCCGAGGCCCAGGTTCACCGCAGGTGAATGCCTTTTGCGGACGCCGAGGACAGGAGGCCGCCGATTCCCTCACAGAGGTGGGGCTTCGAGCTCTGGGGGACTGAGGTCGCAGCGGTCACACTCCATTTTTGGGTGGTTCCGCACAGACTGGAGGGTTGAAGCGGCTGGGTCCAAGTCTGCCGCCTTGTGGCAGGGTGGGGGCGTTGCAGGCGAAGCAAGGCTCTTAGCCTCCCAGGCGGGGCACAGGGCCAGACTCCCCACGGGAGAACCGGTCCGTGGACGAGGGTCCCGCCCGCCCGCCCGCCCGCCCGGACCCGCTCCACCTGGCGCGGAGCCGTGGCCGGCTCCTCTTCCCGGCCCCAGGTCCCTAGTTCTTCCCTGGCACTCTGCCTCGGCGGGGGTGGGAGAGCTGCTGGGAAGTGTGGTCCACGGGAAAACGCGCGGTCCTCTGGGTGGCAGTGAGGGCTTCCCTTAACTCTGACACCGGCCCAGGGACCCTGTGAACCTGGCCTGATATCTCAAGGGGTGGGGGGGCACGTTGCCCGGAGGGATGCTCTTGGGGTGGGGCCTGCTTGCGCCTGCGCGGCCCCGCCTCCTGGCCCGAAACCACCCAGCCGCGGCTCGGACAAAAGCCATCTCCTGGGGGCCTCCCCCCTGTTCTTCCATCCGTAAAGGGGGACCCCTTTACGGATGGAAGAACAGGGGGATCTTCGCAGTGGTGGGGACGGGACGGAGGGGTCTGCGGGTTTGCCGCCACGTAGGCCAGTTGCTCGCACCCCGGCCCCATGTGTCCCGGCTCCATGGAGGAGTTGGGCCGCTTATGGCGGGATGCAGGCGTCCTGCGGGGGTCAAGGGACGGCGTGGGCACTCCCCGGGCGAGAGAGGGCGCCTGGGACCCGAGAGAGCACCCGGGAAAATGCCCAGCCCTGGCCCCCATGGCTCCAGTGGCCTCCCCAGGCTCCTGCCGCGGGGCCTGGTCCCGCTCACCTGGGCCCAGGTTCTCCGCAGGTGAATGCCTTTTGCGGACACCAAGGACCACAGGCCGCGGATCCCTTCACGGGGAGGGGGGGGTTCGAGCTCTGTGGGACCCAGGTCGCATCGCACACGGTCCCTTCTCGCAAAGTTCAGCCCAGACTTTAGAGAGTAGAAGCGTCTCGGTGCAAGTTTACCGCCTCGGGGCAGGGTGGGGCCGTTTGAGCCGAGAAAGACTCTTAGCCCCCCAGGCAGGTCTCAGGCCCAAGACCCCCCAGGGAGACCCGGTCCCTGGGCCCGGGTCCAGCCTGCCCGGGGCCGCCCCCCCCCACCTGGCCCGGAAACATGGCCGGCCCCTCTTCCCGGCCCCAGGTCCCTAGTTCTTCCCCGGCACTCTGCCTCCGGCGGGGTGGGAGACGGGCTGGCAAGTGTGGTCCACGGGAAAAGGATCGGACCTCTGGGTGGCGGGGAGAGCTTCCAGTTCCACGGGACACGACCCCAGGGACCCTGTGAAGCAGGCCTGATATGTCCGGGGTGGGGCCCGTTGTCCCGAGGGAGGCTTCTGGTGGGGCTGCCTGCCCTGAGCCTGCCGGGTCCCGCGTCTTGGCCCGAAACCGGCCAGCCGCGGCTCTGACAAAAGCCATCTCCTGGGGGCCTCCCCCCTGTCCTTCGCAGTTGGGCGGTCGGGACGGAGGGGTCTGCGCCTTTCCAGCCACTTAGCCCAGTGACCCGCAGCCCGGCCCCAGAGTTCCAAGCTCCACGGAGGCAGGGGGCCTCTTATCACGGGAGGCAGGTGTCTCGCGGGGCTCAAGGGACGGCGTGGGCACTCTCCAGGCGAGAGAGGGTGCCCGTGCCCCGAGAGAGCCCCGGGGAGAGCCCGAGGCCTGGCCGCAGAGACTGCCATTGCCTCCCCGGGCTCCTACCATGGGGCCTGGCCCTGCTCGCCCGAGGCCCAGGTTCACCGCAGGTGAATGCCTTTTGCGGACGCCGAGGACAGGAGGCCGCCGATTCCCTCACAGAGGTGGGGCTTCGAGCTCTGGGGGACTGAGGTCGCAGCGGTCACACTCCATTTTTGGGTGGTTCCGCACAGACTGGAGGGTTGAAGCGGCTGGGTCCAAGTCTGCCGCCTTGTGGCACGGTGGGGGCGTTGCAGGCGAAGCAAGGCTCTTAGCCTCCCAGGCGGGGCACAGGGCCAGACTCCCCACGGGAGAACCGGTCCGTGGACGAGGGTCCCGCCCGCCCGCCCGCCCGGACCCGCTCCACCTGGCGCGGAGCCGTGGCCGGCTCCTCTTCCCGGGCCCAGGTCCCTAGTTCTTCCCTGGCACTCTGCCTCGGCGGGGGTGGGAGAGCTGCTGGGAAGTGTGGTCCACGGGAAAACGCGCGGTCCTCTGGGTGGCAGTGAGGGCTTCCCTTAACTCTGACACCGGCCCAGGGACCCTGTGAACCTGGCCTGATATCTCAAGGGGTGGGGGGGGCACGTTGCCCGGAGGGATGCTCTTGGGGTGGGGCCTGCTTGCGCCTGCGCGGCCCCGCCTCCTGGCCCGAAACCACCCAGCCGCGGCTCGGACAAAAGCCATCTCCTGGGGGCCTCCCCCCTGTTCTTCCATCCGTAAAGGGGGACCCCTTTACGGATGGAAGAACAGGGGGATCTTCGCAGTGGTGGGGACGGGACGGAGGGGTCTGCGGGTTTGCCGCCACGTAGGCCAGTTGCTCGCACCCCGGCCCCATGTGTCCCGGCTCCATGGAGGAGTTGGGCCGCTTATGGCGGGATGCAGGCGTCCTGCGGGGGTCAAGGGACGGCGTGGGCACTCCCCGGGCGAGAGAGGGCGCCTGGGACCCGAGAGAGCACCCGGGAAAATGCCCAGCCCTGGCCCCCATGGCTCCAGTGGCCTCCCCAGGCTCCTGCCGCGGGGCCTGGTCCCGCTCACCTGGGCCCAGGTTCTCCGCAGGTGAATGCCTTTTGCGGACACCAAGGACCACAGGCCGCGGATCCCTTCACGGGGAGGGGGGGGTTCGAGCTCTGTGGGACCCAGGTCGCATCGCACACGGTCCCTTCTCGCAAAGTTCAGCCCAGACTTTAGAGAGTAGAAGCGTCTCGGTGCAAGTTTACCGCCTCGGGGCAGGGTGGGGCCGTTTGAGCCGAGAAAGACTCTTAGCCCCCCAGGCAGGTCTCAGGCCCAAGACCCCCCAGGGAGACCCGGTCCCTGGGCCCGGGTCCAGCCTGCCCGGGGCCGCCCCCCCCCCACCTGGCCCGGAAACATGGCCGGCCCCTCTTCCCGGCCCCAGGTCCCTAGTTCTTCCCCGGCACTCTGCCTCCGGCGGGGTGGGAGACGGGCTGGCAAGTGTGGTCCACGGGAAAAGGATCGGACCTCTGGGTGGCGGGGAGAGCTTCCAGTTCCACGGGACACGACCCCAGGGACCCTGTGAAGCAGGCCTGATATGTCCGGGGTGGGGCCCGTTGCCCCGAGGGAGGCTTCTGGTGGGGCTGCCTGCCCTGAGCCTGCCGGGTCCCGCGTCTTGGCCCGAAACCGGCCAGCCGCGGCTCTGACAAAAGCCATCTCCTGGGGGCCTCCCCCCTGTCCTTCGCAGTTGGGCGGTCGGGACGGAGGGGTCTGCGCCTTTCCAGCCACTTAGCCCAGTGACCCGCAGCCCGGCCCCAGAGTTCCAAGCTCCACGGAGGCAGGGGGCCTCTTATCACGGGAGGCAGGTGTCTCGCGGGGCTCAAGGGACGGCGTGGGCACTCTCCAGGCGAGAGAGGGTGCCCGTGCCCCGAGAGAGCCCCGGGGAGAGCCCGAGGCCTGGCCGCAGAGGCTGCCATTGCCTCCCCGGGCTCCTACCATGGGGCCTGGCCCTGCTCGCCCGAGGCCCAGGTTCACCGCAGGTGAATGCCTTTTGCGGACGCCGAGGACAGGAGGCCGCCGATTCCCTCACAGAGGTGGGGCTTCGAGCTCTGGGGGACTGAGGTCGCAGCGGTCACACTCCATTTTTGGGTGGTTCCGCACAGACTGGAGGGTTGAAGCGGCTGGGTCCAAGTCTGCCGCCTTGTGGCAGGGTGGGGGCGTTGCAGGCGAAGCAAGGCTCTTAGCCTCCCAGGCGGGGCACAGGGCCAGACTCCCCACGGGAGAACCGGTCCGTGGACGAGGGTCCCGCCCGCCCGCCCGCCCGGACCCGCTCCACCTGGCGCGGAGCCGTGGCCGGCTCCTCTTCCCGGGCCCAGGTCCCTAGTTCTTCCCTGGCACTCTGCCTCGGCGGGGGTGGGAGAGCTGCTGGGAAGTGTGGTCCACGGGAAAACGCGCGGTCCTCTGGGTGGCAGTGAGGGCTTCCCTTAACTCTGACACCGGCCCAGGGACCCTGTGAACCTGGCCTGATATCTCAAGGGGTGGGGGGGCACGTTGCCCGGAGGGATGCTCTTGGGGTGGGGCCTGCTTGCGCCTGCGCGGCCCCGCCTCCTGGCCCGAAACCACCCAGCCGCGGCTCGGACAAAAGCCATCTCCTGGGGGCCTCCCCCCTGTTCTTCCATCCGTAAAGGGGGACCCCTTTACGGATGGAAGAACAGGGGGATCTTCGCAGTGGTGGGGACGGGACGGAGGGGTCTGCGGGTTTGCCGCCACGTAGGCCAGTTGCTCGCACCCCGGCCCCATGTGTCCCGGCTCCATGGAGGAGTTGGGCCGCTTATGGCGGGATGCAGGCGTCCTGCGGGGGTCAAGGGACGGCGTGGGCACTCCCCGGGCGAGAGAGGGCGCCTGGGACCCGAGAGAGCACCCGGGAAAATGCCCAGCCCTGGCCCCCATGGCTCCAGTGGCCTCCCCAGGCTCCTGCCGCGGGGCCTGGTCCCGCTCACCTGGGCCCAGGTTCTCCGCAGGTGAATGCCTTTTGCGGACACCAAGGACCACAGGCCGCGGATCCCTTCACGGGGAGGGGGGGGTTCGAGCTCTGTGGGACCCAGGTCGCATCGCACACGGTCCCTTCTCGCAAAGTTCAGCCCAGACTTTAGAGAGTAGAAGCGTCTCGGTGCAAGTTTACCGCCTCGGGGCAGGGTGGGGCCGTTTGAGCCGAGAAAGACTCTTAGCCCCCCAGGCAGGTCTCAGGCCCAAGACCCCCCAGGGAGACCCGGTCCCTGGGCCCGGGTCCAGCCTGCCCGGGGCCGCCCCCCCCCACCTGGCCCGGAAACATGGCCGGCCCCTCTTCCCGGCCCCAGGTCCCTAGTTCTTCCCCGGCACTCTGCCTCCGGCGGGGTGGGAGACGGGCTGGCAAGTGTGGTCCACGGGAAAAGGATCGGACCTCTGGGTGGCGGGGAGAGCTTCCAGTTCCACGGGACACGACCCCAGGGACCCTGTGAAGCAGGCCTGATATGTCCGGGGTGGGGCCCGTTGTCCCGAGGGAGGCTTCTGGTGGGGCTGCCTGCCCTGAGCCTGCCGGGTCCCGCGTCTTGGCCCGAAACCGGCCAGCCGCGGCTCTGACAAAAGCCATCTCCTGGGGGCCTCCCCCCTGTCCTTCGCAGTTGGGCGGTCGGGACGGAGGGGTCTGCGCCTTTCCAGCCACTTAGCCCAGTGACCCGCAGCCCGGCCCCAGAGTTCCAAGCTCCACGGAGGCAGGGGGCCTCTTATCACGGGAGGCAGGTGTCTCGCGGGGCTCAAGGGACGGCGTGGGCACTCTCCAGGCGAGAGAGGGTGCCCGTGCCCCGAGAGAGCCCCGGGGAGAGCCCGAGGCCTGGCCGCAGAGACTGCCATTGCCTCCCCGGGCTCCTACCATGGGGCCTGGCCCTGCTCGCCCGAGGCCCAGGTTCACCGCAGGTGAATGCCTTTTGCGGACGCCGAGGACAGGAGGCCGCCGATTCCCTCACAGAGGTGGGGCTTCGAGCTCTGGGGGACTGAGGTCGCAGCGGTCACACTCCATTTTTGGGTGGTTCCGCACAGACTGGAGGGTTGAAGCGGCTGGGTCCAAGTCTGCCGCCTTGTGGCACGGTGGGGGCGTTGCAGGCGAAGCAAGGCTCTTAGCCTCCCAGGCGGGGCACAGGGCCAGACTCCCCACGGGAGAACCGGTCCGTGGACGAGGGTCCCGCCCGCCCGCCCGCCCGGACCCGCTCCACCTGGCGCGGAGCCGTGGCCGGCTCCTCTTCCCGGGCCCAGGTCCCTAGTTCTTCCCTGGCACTCTGCCTCGGCGGGGGTGGGAGAGCTGCTGGGAAGTGTGGTCCACGGGAAAACGCGCGGTCCTCTGGGTGGCAGTGAGGGCTTCCCTTAACTCTGACACCGGCCCAGGGACCCTGTGAACCTGGCCTGATATCTCAAGGGGTGGGGGGGCACGTTGCCCGGAGGGATGCTCTTGGGGTGGGGCCTGCTTGCGCCTGCGCGGCCCCGCCTCCTGGCCCGAAACCACCCAGCCGCGGCTCGGACAAAAGCCATCTCCTGGGGGCCTCCCCCCTGTTCTTCCATCCGTAAAGGGGGACCCCTTTACGGATGGAAGAACAGGGGGATCTTCGCAGTGGTGGGGACGGGACGGAGGGGTCTGCGGGTTTGCCGCCACGTAGGCCAGTTGCTCGCACCCCGGCCCCATGTGTCCCGGCTCCATGGAGGAGTTGGGCCGCTTATGGCGGGATGCAGGCGTCCTGCGGGGGTCAAGGGACGGCGTGGGCACTCCCCGGGCGAGAGAGGGCGCCTGGGACCCGAGAGAGCACCCGGGAAAATGCCCAGCCCTGGCCCCCATGGCTCCAGTGGCCTCCCCAGGCTCCTGCCGCGGGGCCTGGTCCCGCTCACCTGGGCCCAGGTTCTCCGCAGGTGAATGCCTTTTGCGGACACCAAGGACCACAGGCCGCGGATCCCTTCACGGGGAGGGGGGGGTTCGAGCTCTGTGGGACCCAGGTCGCATCGCACACGGTCCCTTCTCGCAAAGTTCAGCCCAGACTTTAGAGAGTAGAAGCGTCTCGGTGCAAGTTTACCGCCTCGGGGCAGGGTGGGGCCGTTTGAGCCGAGAAAGACTCTTAGCCCCCCAGGCAGGTCTCAGGCCCAAGACCCCCCAGGGAGACCCGGTCCCTGGGCCCGGGTCCAGCCTGCCCGGGGCCGCCCCCCCCCACCTGGCCCGGAAACATGGCCGGCCCCTCTTCCCGGCCCCAGGTCCCTAGTTCTTCCCCGGCACTCTGCCTCCGGCGGGGTGGGAGACGGGCTGGCAAGTGTGGTCCACGGGAAAAGGATCGGACCTCTGGGTGGCGGGGAGAGCTTCCAGTTCCACGGGACACGACCCCAGGGACCCTGTGAAGCAGGCCTGATATGTCCGGGGTGGGGCCCGTTGCCCCGAGGGAGGCTTCTGGTGGGGCTGCCTGCCCTGAGCCTGCCGGGTCCCGCGTCTTGGCCCGAAACCGGCCAGCCGCGGCTCTGACAAAAGCCATCTCCTGGGGGCCTCCCCCCTGTCCTTCGCAGTTGGGCGGTCGGGACGGAGGGGTCTGCGCCTTTCCAGCCACTTAGCCCAGTGACCCGCAGCCCGGCCCCAGAGTTCCAAGCTCCACGGAGGCAGGGGGCCTCTTATCACGGGAGGCAGGTGTCTCGCGGGGCTCAAGGGACGGCGTGGGCACTCTCCAGGCGAGAGAGGGTGCCCGTGCCCCGAGAGAGCCCCGGGGAGAGCCCGAGGCCTGGCCGCAGAGGCTGCCATTGCCTCCCCGGGCTCCTACCATGGGGCCTGGCCCTGCTCGCCCGAGGCCCAGGTTCACCGCAGGTGAATGCCTTTTGCGGACGCCGAGGACAGGAGGCCGCCGATTCCCTCACAGAGGTGGGGCTTCGAGCTCTGGGGGACTGAGGTCGCAGCGGTCACACTCCATTTTTGGGTGGTTCCGCACAGACTGGAGGGTTGAAGCGGCTGGGTCCAAGTCTGCCGCCTTGTGGCAGGGTGGGGGCGTTGCAGGCGAAGCAAGGCTCTTAGCCTCCCAGGCGGGGCACAGGGCCAGACTCCCCACGGGAGAACCGGTCCGTGGACGAGGGTCCCGCCCGCCCGCCCGCCCGGACCCGCTCCACCTGGCGCGGAGCCGTGGCCGGCTCCTCTTCCCGGGCCCAGGTCCCTAGTTCTTCCCTGGCACTCTGCCTCGGCGGGGGTGGGAGAGCTGCTGGGAAGTGTGGTCCACGGGAAAACGCGCGGTCCTCTGGGTGGCAGTGAGGGCTTCCCTTAACTCTGACACCGGCCCAGGGACCCTGTGAACCTGGCCTGATATCTCAAGGGGTGGGGGGGGCACGTTGCCCGGAGGGATGCTCTTGGGGTGGGGCCTGCTTGCGCCTGCGCGGCCCCGCCTCCTGGCCCGAAACCACCCAGCCGCGGCTCGGACAAAAGCCATCTCCTGGGGGCCTCCCCCCTGTTCTTCCATCCGTAAAGGGGGACCCCTTTACGGATGGAAGAACAGGGGGATCTTCGCAGTGGTGGGGACGGGACGGAGGGGTCTGCGGGTTTGCCGCCACGTAGGCCAGTTGCTCGCACCCCGGCCCCATGTGTCCCGGCTCCATGGAGGAGTTGGGCCGCTTATGGCGGGATGCAGGCGTCCTGCGGGGGTCAAGGGACGGCGTGGGCACTCCCCGGGCGAGAGAGGGCGCCTGGGACCCGAGAGAGCACCCGGGAAAATGCCCAGCCCTGGCCCCCATGGCTCCAGTGGCCTCCCCAGGCTCCTGCCGCGGGGCCTGGTCCCGCTCACCTGGGCCCAGGTTCTCCGCAGGTGAATGCCTTTTGCGGACACCAAGGACCACAGGCCGCGGATCCCTTCACGGGGAGGGGGGGGTTCGAGCTCTGTGGGACCCAGGTCGCATCGCACACGGTCCCTTCTCGCAAAGTTCAGCCCAGACTTTAGAGAGTAGAAGCGTCTCGGTGCAAGTTTACCGCCTCGGGGCAGGGTGGGGCCGTTTGAGCCGAGAAAGACTCTTAGCCCCCCAGGCAGGTCTCAGGCCCAAGACCCCCCAGGGAGACCCGGTCCCTGGGCCCGGGTCCAGCCTGCCCGGGGCCGCCCCCCCCCACCTGGCCCGGAAACATGGCCGGCCCCTCTTCCCGGCCCCAGGTCCCTAGTTCTTCCCCGGCACTCTGCCTCCGGCGGGGTGGGAGACGGGCTGGCAAGTGTGGTCCACGGGAAAAGGATCGGACCTCTGGGTGGCGGGGAGAGCTTCCAGTTCCACGGGACACGACCCCAGGGACCCTGTGAAGCAGGCCTGATATGTCCGGGGTGGGGCCCGTTGTCCCGAGGGAGGCTTCTGGTGGGGCTGCCTGCCCTGAGCCTGCCGGGTCCCGCGTCTTGGCCCGAAACCGGCCAGCCGCGGCTCTGACAAAAGCCATCTCCTGGGGGCCTCCCCCCTGTCCTTCGCAGTTGGGCGGTCGGGACGGAGGGGTCTGCGCCTTTCCAGCCACTTAGCCCAGTGACCCGCAGCCCGGCCCCAGAGTTCCAAGCTCCACGGAGGCAGGGGGCCTCTTATCACGGGAGGCAGGTGTCTCGCGGGGCTCAAGGGACGGCGTGGGCACTCTCCAGGCGAGAGAGGGTGCCCGTGCCCCGAGAGAGCCCCGGGGAGAGCCCGAGGCCTGGCCGCAGAGACTGCCATTGCCTCCCCGGGCTCCTACCATGGGGCCTGGCCCTGCTCGCCCGAGGCCCAGGTTCACCGCAGGTGAATGCCTTTTGCGGACGCCGAGGACAGGAGGCCGCCGATTCCCTCACAGAGGTGGGGCTTCGAGCTCTGGGGGACTGAGGTCGCAGCGGTCACACTCCATTTTTGGGTGGTTCCGCACAGACTGGAGGGTTGAAGCGGCTGGGTCCAAGTCTGCCGCCTTGTGGCAGGGTGGGGGCGTTGCAGGCGAAGCAAGGCTCTTAGCCTCCCAGGCGGGGCACAGGGCCAGACTCCCCACGGGAGAACCGGTCCGTGGACGAGGGTCCCGCCCGCCCGCCCGCCCGGACCCGCTCCACCTGGCGCGGAGCCGTGGCCGGCTCCTCTTCCCGGGCCCAGGTCCCTAGTTCTTCCCTGGCACTCTGCCTCGGCGGGGGTGGGAGAGCTGCTGGGAAGTGTGGTCCACGGGAAAACGCGCGGTCCTCTGGGTGGCAGTGAGGGCTTCCCTTAACTCTGACACCGGCCCAGGGACCCTGTGAACCTGGCCTGATATCTCAAGGGGTGGGGGGGCACGTTGCCCGGAGGGATGCTCTTGGGGTGGGGCCTGCTTGCGCCTGCGCGGCCCCGCCTCCTGGCCCGAAACCACCCAGCCGCGGCTCGGACAAAAGCCATCTCCTGGGGGCCTCCCCCCTGTTCTTCCATCCGTAAAGGGGGACCCCTTTACGGATGGAAGAACAGGGGGATCTTCGCAGTGGTGGGGACGGGACGGAGGGGTCTGCGGGTTTGCCGCCACGTAGGCCAGTTGCTCGCACCCCGGCCCCATGTGTCCCGGCTCCATGGAGGAGTTGGGCCGCTTATGGCGGGATGCAGGCGTCCTGCGGGGGTCAAGGGACGGCGTGGGCACTCCCCGGGCGAGAGAGGGCGCCTGGGACCCGAGAGAGCACCCGGGAAAATGCCCAGCCCTGGCCCCCATGGCTCCAGTGGCCTCCCCAGGCTCCTGCCGCGGGGCCTGGTCCCGCTCACCTGGGCCCAGGTTCTCCGCAGGTGAATGCCTTTTGCGGACACCAAGGACCACAGGCCGCGGATCCCTTCACGGGGAGGGGGGGGTTCGAGCTCTGTGGGACCCAGGTCGCATCGCACACGGTCCCTTCTCGCAAAGTTCAGCCCAGACTTTAGAGAGTAGAAGCGTCTCGGTGCAAGTTTACCGCCTCGGGGCAGGGTGGGGCCGTTTGAGCCGAGAAAGACTCTTAGCCCCCCAGGCAGGTCTCAGGCCCAAGACCCCCCAGGGAGACCCGGTCCCTGGGCCCGGGTCCAGCCTGCCCGGGGCCGCCCCCCCCCACCTGGCCCGGAAACATGGCCGGCCCCTCTTCCCGGCCCCAGGTCCCTAGTTCTTCCCCGGCACTCTGCCTCCGGCGGGGTGGGAGACGGGCTGGCAAGTGTGGTCCACGGGAAAAGGATCGGACCTCTGGGTGGCGGGGAGAGCTTCCAGTTCCACGGGACACGACCCCAGGGACCCTGTGAAGCAGGCCTGATATGTCCGGGGTGGGGCCCGTTGCCCCGAGGGAGGCTTCTGGTGGGGCTGCCTGCCCTGAGCCTGCCGGGTCCCGCGTCTTGGCCCGAAACCGGCCAGCCGCGGCTCTGACAAAAGCCATCTCCTGGGGGCCTCCCCCCTGTCCTTCGCAGTTGGGCGGTCGGGACGGAGGGGTCTGCGCCTTTCCAGCCACTTAGCCCAGTGACCCGCAGCCCGGCCCCAGAGTTCCAAGCTCCACGGAGGCAGGGGGCCTCTTATCACGGGAGGCAGGTGTCTCGCGGGGCTCAAGGGACGGCGTGGGCACTCTCCAGGCGAGAGAGGGTGCCCGTGCCCCGAGAGAGCCCCGGGGAGAGCCCGAGGCCTGGCCGCAGAGGCTGCCATTGCCTCCCCGGGCTCCTACCATGGGGCCTGGCCCTGCTCGCCCGAGGCCCAGGTTCACCGCAGGTGAATGCCTTTTGCGGACGCCGAGGACAGGAGGCCGCCGATTCCCTCACAGAGGTGGGGCTTCGAGCTCTGGGGGACTGAGGTCGCAGCGGTCACACTCCATTTTTGGGTGGTTCCGCACAGACTGGAGGGTTGAAGCGGCTGGGTCCAAGTCTGCCGCCTTGTGGCAGGGTGGGGGCGTTGCAGGCGAAGCAAGGCTCTTAGCCTCCCAGGCGGGGCACAGGGCCAGACTCCCCACGGGAGAACCGGTCCGTGGACGAGGGTCCCGCCCGCCCGCCCGCCCGGACCCGCTCCACCTGGCGCGGAGCCGTGGCCGGCTCCTCTTCCCGGGCCCAGGTCCCTAGTTCTTCCCTGGCACTCTGCCTCGGCGGGGGTGGGAGAGCTGCTGGGAAGTGTGGTCCACGGGAAAACGCGCGGTCCTCTGGGTGGCAGTGAGGGCTTCCCTTAACTCTGACACCGGCCCAGGGACCCTGTGAACCTGGCCTGATATCTCAAGGGGTGGGGGGGCACGTTGCCCGGAGGGATGCTCTTGGGGTGGGGCCTGCTTGCGCCTGCGCGGCCCCGCCTCCTGGCCCGAAACCACCCAGCCGCGGCTCGGACAAAAGCCATCTCCTGGGGGCCTCCCCCCTGTTCTTCCATCCGTAAAGGGGGACCCCTTTACGGATGGAAGAACAGGGGGATCTTCGCAGTGGTGGGGACGGGACGGAGGGGTCTGCGGGTTTGCCGCCACGTAGGCCAGTTGCTCGCACCCCGGCCCCATGTGTCCCGGCTCCATGGAGGAGTTGGGCCGCTTATGGCGGGATGCAGGCGTCCTGCGGGGGTCAAGGGACGGCGTGGGCACTCCCCGGGCGAGAGAGGGCGCCTGGGACCCGAGAGAGCACCCGGGAAAATGCCCAGCCCTGGCCCCCATGGCTCCAGTGGCCTCCCCAGGCTCCTGCCGCGGGGCCTGGTCCCGCTCACCTGGGCCCAGGTTCTCCGCAGGTGAATGCCTTTTGCGGACACCAAGGACCACAGGCCGCGGATCCCTTCACGGGGAGGGGGTGGTTCGAGCTCTGTGGGACCCAGGTCGCATCGCACACGGTCCCTTCTCGCAAAGTTCAGCCCAGACTTTAGAGAGTAGAAGCGTCTCGGTGCAAGTTTACCGCCTCGGGGCAGGGTGGGGCCGTTTGAGCCGAGAAAGACTCTTAGCCCCCCAGGCAGGTCTCAGGCCCAAGACCCCCCCGCGAGACCCGGTCCCTGGGCGTGGGTCCGGCCTGCCCGGGCCCCCCCCCCCGCCCCCCGCCCCCCCCCCCCCGCCTGGCCCGGAACCGTGGCCGGCCCCTCTTCCCGGCCCCAGGTCCCTAGTTCTTCCCCGGCACTCTGCCTCCGGCGGGGTGGGAGACGGGCTGGCAAGTGTGGTCCACGGGAAAAGGATCGGACCTCTGGGTGGCGGGGAGAGCTTCCAGTTCCACGGGACACGACCCCAGGGACCCTGTGAAGCAGGCCTGATATGTCCGGGGTGGGGCCCGTTGCCCCGAGGGAGGCTTCTGGTGGGGCTGCCTGCCCTGAGCCTGCCGGGTCCCGCGTCTTGGCCCGAAACCGGCCAGCCGCGGCTCTGACAAAAGCCATCTCCTGGGGGCCTCCCCCCTGTCCTTCGCAGTTGGGCGGTCGGGACGGAGGGGTCTGCGCCTTTCCAGCCACTTAGCCCAGTGACCCGCAGCCCGGCCCCAGAGTTCCAAGCTCCACGGAGGCAGGGGGCCTCTTATCACGGGAGGCAGGTGTCTCGCGGGGCTCAAGGGACGGCGTGGGCACTCTCCAGGCGAGAGAGGGTGCCCGTGCCCCGAGAGAGCCCCGGGGAGAGCCCGAGGCCTGGCCGCAGAGACTGCCATTGCCTCCCCGGGCTCCTACCATGGGGCCTGGCCCTGCTCGCCCGAGGCCCAGGTTCACCGCAGGTGAATGCCTTTTGCGGACGCCGAGGACAGGAGGCCGCCGATTCCCTCACAGAGGTGGGGCTTCGAGCTCTGGGGGACTGAGGTCGCAGCGGTCACACTCCATTTTTGGGTGGTTCCGCACAGACTGGAGGGTTGAAGCGGCTGGGTCCAAGTCTGCCGCCTTGTGGCAGGGTGGGGGCGTTGCAGGCGAAGCAAGGCTCTTAGCCTCCCAGGCGGGGCACAGGGCCAGACTCCCCACGGGAGAACCGGTCCGTGGACGAGGGTCCCGCCCGCCAGCCCGCCCGGACCCGCTCCACCTGGCGCGGAGCCGTAGCCGGCTCCTCTTCCCGGCCCCAGGTCCCTAGTTCTTCCCTGGCACTCTGCCTCGGCGGGGATGGGAGAGCTGCTGGGAAGTGTGGTCCACGGGAAAACGCGCGGTCCTCTGGGTGGCAGTGAGGGCTTCCCTTAACTCTGACACCGGCCCAGGGACCCTGTGAACCTGGCCTGATATCTCAAGGGGTGGGGGGGCACGTTGCCCGGAGGGATGCTCTTGGGGTGGGGCCTGCTTGCGCCTGCGCGGCCCCGCCTCCTGGCCCGAAACCACCCAGCCGCGGCTCGGACAAAAGCCATCTCCTGGGGGCCTCCCCCCTGTTCTTCCATCCGTAAAGGGGGACCCCTTTACGGATGGAAGAACAGGGGGATCTTCGCAGTGGTGGGGACGGGACGGAGGGGTCTGCGGGTTTGCCGCCACGTAGGCCAGTTGCTCGCACCCCGGCCCCATGTGTCCCGGCTCCATGGAGGAGTTGGGCCGCTTATGGCGGGATGCAGGCGTCCTGCGGGGGTCAAGGGACGGCGTGGGCACTCCCCGGGCGAGAGAGGGCGCCTGGGACCCGAGAGAGCACCCGGGAAAATGCCCAGCCCTGGCCCCCATGGCTCCAGTGGCCTCCCCAGGCTCCTGCCGCGGGGCCTGGTCCCGCTCACCTGGGCCCAGGTTCTCCGCAGGTGAATGCCTTTTGCGGACACCAAGGACCACAGGCCGCGGATCCCTTCACGGGGAGGGGGGGGTTCGAGCTCTGTGGGACCCAGGTCGCATCGCACACGGTCCCTTCTCGCAAAGTTCAGCCCAGACTTTAGAGAGTAGAAGCGTCTCGGTGCAAGTTTACCGCCTCGGGGCAGGGTGGGGCCGTTTGAGCCGAGAAAGACTCTTAGCCCCCCAGGCAGGTCTCAGGCCCAAGACCCCCCCGCGAGACCCGGTCCCTGGGCGTGGGTCCGGCCTGCCCGGGCCCCCCCCCCGCCCCCTGCCCCCCCCCCCCGCCTGGCCCGGAACCGTGGCCGGCCCCTCTTCCCGGCCCCAGGTCCCTAGTTCTTCCCCGGCACTCTGCCTCCGGCGGGGTGGGAGACGGGCTGGCAAGTGTGGTCCACGGGAAAAGGATCGGACCTCTGGGTGGCGGGGAGAGCTTCCAGTTCCACGGGACACGACCCCAGGGACCCTGTGAAGCAGGCCTGATATGTCCGGGGTGGGGCCCGTTGCCCCGAGGGAGGCTTCTGGTGGGGCTGCCTGCCCTGAGCCTGCCGGGTCCCGCGTCTTGGCCCGAAACCGGCCAGCCGCGGCTCTGACAAAAGCCATCTCCTGGGGGCCTCCCCCCTGTCCTTCGCAGTTGGGCGGTCGGGACGGAGGGGTCTGCGCCTTTCCAGCCACTTAGCCCAGTGACCCGCAGCCCGGCCCCAGAGTTCCAAGCTCCACGGAGGCAGGGGGCCTCTTATCACGGGAGGCAGGTGTCTCGCGGGGCTCAAGGGACGGCGTGGGCACTCTCCAGGCGAGAGAGGGTGCCCGTGCCCCGAGAGAGCCCCGGGGAGAGCCCGAGGCCTGGCCGCAGAGGCTGCCATTGCCTCCCCGGGCTCCTACCATGGGGCCTGGCCCTGCTCGCCCGAGGCCCAGGTTCACCGCAGGTGAATGCCTTTTGCGGACGCCGAGGACAGGAGGCCGCCGATTCCCTCACAGAGGTGGGGCTTCGAGCTCTGGGGGACTGAGGTCGCAGCGGTCACACTCCATTTTTGGGTGGTTCCGCACAGACTGGAGGGTTGAAGCGGCTGGGTCCAAGTCTGCCGCCTTGTGGCAGGGTGGGGGCGTTGCAGGCGAAGCAAGGCTCTTAGCCTCCCAGGCGGGGCACAGGGCCAGACTCCCCACGGGAGAACCGGTCCGTGGACGAGGGTCCCGCCCGCCCGCCCGCCCGGACCCGCTCCACCTGGCGCGGAGCCGTGGCCGGCTCCTCTTCCCGGCCCCAGGTCCCTAGTTCTTCCCTGGCACTCTGCCTCGGCGGGGGTGGGAGAGCTGCTGGGAAGTGTGGTCCACGGGAAAACGCGCGGTCCTCTGGGTGGCAGTGAGGGCTTCCCTTAACTCTGACACCGGCCCAGGGACCCTGTGAACCTGGCCTGATATCTCAAGGGGTGGGGGGGCACGTTGCCCGGAGGGATGCTCTTGGGGTGGGGCCTGCTTGCGCCTGCGCGGCCCCGCCTCCTGGCCCGAAACCACCCAGCCGCGGCTCGGACAAAAGCCATCTCCTGGGGGCCTCCCCCCTGTTCTTCCATCCGTAAAGGGGGACCCCTTTACGGATGGAAGAACAGGGGGATCTTCGCAGTGGTGGGGACGGGACGGAGGGGTCTGCGGGTTTGCCGCCACGTAGGCCAGTTGCTCGCACCCCGGCCCCATGTGTCCCGGCTCCATGGAGGAGTTGGGCCGCTTATGGCGGGATGCAGGCGTCCTGCGGGGGTCAAGGGACGGCGTGGGCACTCCCCGGGCGAGAGAGGGCGCCTGGGACCCGAGAGAGCACCCGGGAAAATGCCCAGCCCTGGCCCCCATGGCTCCAGTGGCCTCCCCAGGCTCCTGCCGCGGGGCCTGGTCCCGCTCACCTGGGCCCAGGTTCTCCGCAGGTGAATGCCTTTTGCGGACACCAAGGACCACAGGCCGCGGATCCCTTCACGGGGAGGGGGTGGTTCGAGCTCTGTGGGACCCAGGTCGCATCGCACACGGTCCCTTCTCGCAAAGTTCAGCCCAGACTTTAGAGAGTAGAAGCGTCTCGGTGCAAGTTTACCGCCTCGGGGCAGGGTGGGGCCGTTTGAGCCGAGAAAGACTCTTAGCCCCCCAGGCAGGTCTCAGGCCCAAGACCCCCCCGCGAGACCCGGTCCCTGGGCGTGGGTCCGGCCTGCCCGGGCCCCCCCCCCGCCCCCCGCCCCCCCCCCCCCCCCGCCTGGCCCGGAACCGTGGCCGGCCCCTCTTCCCGGCCCCAGGTCCCTAGTTCTTCCCCGGCACTCTGCCTCCGGCGGGGTGGGAGACGGGCTGGCAAGTGTGGTCCACGGGAAAAGGATCGGACCTCTGGGTGGCGGGGAGAGCTTCCAGTTCCACGGGACACGACCCCAGGGACCCTGTGAAGCAGGCCTGATATGTCCGGGGTGGGGCCCGTTGCCCCGAGGGAGGCTTCTGGTGGGGCTGCCTGCCCTGAGCCTGCCGGGTCCCGCGTCTTGGCCCGAAACCGGCCAGCCGCGGCTCTGACAAAAGCCATCTCCTGGGGGCCTCCCCCCTGTCCTTCGCAGTTGGGCGGTCGGGACGGAGGGGTCTGCGCCTTTCCAGCCACTTAGCCCAGTGACCCGCAGCCCGGCCCCAGAGTTCCAAGCTCCACGGAGGCAGGGGGCCTCTTATCACGGGAGGCAGGTGTCTCGCGGGGCTCAAGGGACGGCGTGGGCACTCTCCAGGCGAGAGAGGGTGCCCGTGCCCCGAGAGAGCCCCGGGGAGAGCCCGAGGCCTGGCCGCAGAGGCTGCCATTGCCTCCCCGGGCTCCTACCATGGGGCCTGGCCCTGCTCGCCCGAGGCCCAGGTTCACCGCAGGTGAATGCCTTTTGCGGACGCCGAGGACAGGAGGCCGCCGATTCCCTCACAGAGGTGGGGCTTCGAGCTCTGGGGGACTGAGGTCGCAGCGGTCACACTCCATTTTTGGGTGGTTCCGCACAGACTGGAGGGTTGAAGCGGCTGGGTCCAAGTCTGCCGCCTTGTGGCAGGGTGGGGGCGTTGCAGGCGAAGCAAGGCTCTTAGCCTCCCAGGCGGGGCACAGGGCCAGACTCCCCACGGGAGAACCGGTCCGTGGACGAGGGTCCCGCCCGCCCGCCCGCCCGGACCCGCTCCACCTGGCGCGGAGCCGTGGCCGGCTCCTCTTCCCGGCCCCAGGTCCCTAGTTCTTCCCTGGCACTCTGCCTCGGCGGGGGTGGGAGAGCTGCTGGGAAGTGTGGTCCACGGGAAAACGCGCGGTCCTCTGGGTGGCAGTGAGGGCTTCCCTTAACTCTGACACCGGCCCAGGGACCCTGTGAACCTGGCCTGATATCTCAAGGGGTGGGGGGGCACGTTGCCCGGAGGGATGCTCTTGGGGTGGGGCCTGCTTGCGCCTGCGCGGCCCCGCCTCCTGGCCCGAAACCACCCAGCCGCGGCTCGGACAAAAGCCATCTCCTGGGGGCCTCCCCCCTGTTCTTCCATCCGTAAAGGGGGACCCCTTTACGGATGGAAGAACAGGGGGATCTTCGCAGTGGTGGGGACGGGACGGAGGGGTCTGCGGGTTTGCCGCCACGTAGGCCAGTTGCTCGCACCCCGGCCCCATGTGTCCCGGCTCCATGGAGGAGTTGGGCCGCTTATGGCGGGATGCAGGCGTCCTGCGGGGGTCAAGGGACGGCGTGGGCACTCCCCGGGCGAGAGAGGGCGCCTGGGACCCGAGAGAGCACCCGGGAAAATGCCCAGCCCTGGCCCCCATGGCTCCAGTGGCCTCCCCAGGCTCCTGCCGCGGGGCCTGGTCCCGCTCACCTGGGCCCAGGTTCTCCGCAGGTGAATGCCTTTTGCGGACACCAAGGACCACAGGCCGCGGATCCCTTCACGGGGAGGGGGGGGTTCGAGCTCTGTGGGACCCAGGTCGCATCGCACACGGTCCCTTCTCGCAAAGTTCAGCCCAGACTTTAGAGAGTAGAAGCGTCTCGGTGCAAGTTTACCGCCTCGGGGCAGGGTGGGGCCGTTTGAGCCGAGAAAGACTCTTAGCCCCCCAGGCAGGTCTCAGGCCCAAGACCCCCCCGCGAGACCCGGTCCCTGGGCGTGGGTCCGGCCTGCCCGGGCCCCCCCCCCGCCCCCCGCCCCCCCCCCCCCCGCCTGGCCCGGAACCGTGGCCGGCCCCTCTTCCCGGCCCCAGGTCCCTAGTTCTTCCCCGGCACTCTGCCTCCGGCGGGGTGGGAGACGGGCTGGCAAGTGTGGTCCACGGGAAAAGGATCGGACCTCTGGGTGGCGGGGAGAGCTTCCAGTTCCACGGGACACGACCCCAGGGACCCTGTGAAGCAGGCCTGATATGTCCGGGGTGGGGCCCGTTGCCCCGAGGGAGGCTTCTGGTGGGGCTGCCTGCCCTGAGCCTGCCGGGTCCCGCGTCTTGGCCCGAAACCGGCCAGCCGCGGCTCTGACAAAAGCCATCTCCTGGGGGCCTCCCCCCTGTCCTTCGCAGTTGGGCGGTCGGGACGGAGGGGTCTGCGCCTTTCCAGCCACTTAGCCCAGTGACCCGCAGCCCGGCCCCAGAGTTCCAAGCTCCACGGAGGCAGGGGGCCTCTTATCACGGGAGGCAGGTGTCTCGCGGGGCTCAAGGGACGGCGTGGGCACTCTCCAGGCGAGAGAGGGTGCCCGTGCCCCGAGAGAGCCCCGGGGAGAGCCCGAGGCCTGGCCGCAGAGGCTGCCATTGCCTCCCCGGGCTCCTACCATGGGGCCTGGCCCTGCTCGCCCGAGGCCCAGGTTCACCGCAGGTGAATGCCTTTTGCGGACGCCGAGGACAGGAGGCCGCCGATTCCCTCACAGAGGTGGGGCTTCGAGCTCTGGGGGACTGAGGTCGCAGCGGTCACACTCCATTTTTGGGTGGTTCCGCACAGACTGGAGGGTTGAAGCGGCTGGGTCCAAGTCTGCCGCCTTGTGGCAGGGTGGGGGCGTTGCAGGCGAAGCAAGGCTCTTAGCCTCCCAGGCGGGGCACAGGGCCAGACTCCCCACGGGAGAACCGGTCCGTGGACGAGGGTCCCGCCCGCCCGCCCGCCCGCCCGGACCCGCTCCACCTGGCGCGGAGCCGTGGCCGGCTCCTCTTCCCGGCCCCAGGTCCCTAGTTCTTCCCTGGCACTCTGCCTCGGCGGGGGTGGGAGAGCTGCTGGGAAGTGTGGTCCACGGGAAAACGCGCGGTCCTCTGGGTGGCAGTGAGGGCTTCCCTTAACTCTGACACCGGCCCAGGGACCCTGTGAACCTGGCCTGATATCTCAAGGGGTGGGGGGGCACGTTGCCCGGAGGGATGCTCTTGGGGTGGGGCCTGCTTGCGCCTGCGCGGCCCCGCCTCCTGGCCCGAAACCACCCAGCCGCGGCTCGGACAAAAGCCATCTCCTGGGGGCCTCCCCCCTGTTCTTCCATCCGTAAAGGGGGACCCCTTTACGGATGGAAGAACAGGGGGATCTTCGCAGTGGTGGGGACGGGACGGAGGGGTCTGCGGGTTTGCCGCCACGTAGGCCAGTTGCTCGCACCCCGGCCCCATGTGTCCCGGCTCCATGGAGGAGTTGGGCCGCTTATGGCGGGATGCAGGCGTCCTGCGGGGGTCAAGGGACGGCGTGGGCACTCCCCGGGCGAGAGAGGGCGCCTGGGACCCGAGAGAGCACCCGGGAAAATGCCCAGCCCTGGCCCCCATGGCTCCAGTGGCCTCCCCAGGCTCCTGCCGCGGGGCCTGGTCCCGCTCACCTGGGCCCAGGTTCTCCGCAGGTGAATGCCTTTTGCGGACACCAAGGACCACAGGCCGCGGATCCCTTCACGGGGAGGGGGGGGTTCGAGCTCTGTGGGACCCAGGTCGCATCGCACACGGTCCCTTCTCGCAAAGTTCAGCCCAGACTTTAGAGAGTAGAAGCGTCTCGGTGCAAGTTTACCGCCTCGGGGCAGGGTGGGGCCGTTTGAGCCGAGAAAGACTCTTAGCCCCCCAGGCAGGTCTCAGGCCCAAGACCCCCCCGCGAGACCCGGTCCCTGGGCGTGGGTCCGGCCTGCCCGGGCCCCCCCCCCGCCCCCCGCCCCCCCCCCCCCCCGCCTGGCCCGGAACCGTGGCCGGCCCCTCTTCCCGGCCCCAGGTCCCTAGTTCTTCCCCGGCACTCTGCCTCCGGCGGGGTAGGAGACGGGCTGGCAAGTGTGGTCCACGGGAAAAGGATCGGACCTCTGGGTGGCGGGGAGAGCTTCCAGTTCCACGGGACACGACCCCAGGGACCCTGTGAAGCAGGCCTGATATGTCCGGGGTGGGGCCCGTTGCCCCGAGGGAGGCTTCTGGTGGGGCTGCCTGCCCTGAGCCTGCCGGGTCCCGCGTCTTGGCCCGAAACCGGCCAGCCGCGGCTCTGACAAAAGCCATCTCCTGGGGGCCTCCCCCCTGTCCTTCGCAGTTGGGCGGTCGGGACGGAGGGGTCTGCGCCTTTCCAGCCACTTAGCCCAGTGACCCGCAGCCCGGCCCCAGAGTTCCAAGCTCCACGGAGGCAGGGGGCCTCTTATCACGGGAGGCAGGTGTCTCGCGGGGCTCAAGGGACGGCGTGGGCACTCTCCAGGCGAGAGAGGGTGCCCGTGCCCCGAGAGAGCCCCGGGGAGAGCCCGAGGCCTGGCCGCAGAGGCTGCCATTGCCTCCCCGGGCTCCTACCATGGGGCCTGGCCCTGCTCGCCCGAGGCCCAGGTTCACCGCAGGTGAATGCCTTTTGCGGACGCCGAGGACAGGAGGCCGCCGATTCCCTCACAGAGGTGGGGCTTCGAGCTCTGGGGGACTGAGGTCGCAGCGGTCACACTCCATTTTTGGGTGGTTCCGCACAGACTGGAGGGTTGAAGCGGCTGGGTCCAAGTCTGCCGCCTTGTGGCAGGGTGGGGGCGTTGCAGGCGAAGCAAGGCTCTTAGCCTCCCAGGCGGGGCACAGGGCCAGACTCCCCACGGGAGAACCGGTCCGTGGACGAGGGTCCCGCCCGCCCGCCCGCCCGCCCGGACCCGCTCCACCTGGCGCGGAGCCGTGGCCGGCTCCTCTTCCCGGCCCCAGGTCCCTAGTTCTTCCCTGGCACTCTGCCTCGGCGGGGGTGGGAGAGCTGCTGGGAAGTGTGGTCCACGGGAAAACGCGCGGTCCTCTGGGTGGCAGTGAGGGCTTCCCTTAACTCTGACACCGGCCCAGGGACCCTGTGAACCTGGCCTGATATCTCAAGGGGTGGGGGGGCACGTTGCCCGGAGGGATGCTCTTGGGGTGGGGCCTGCTTGCGCCTGCGCGGCCCCGCCTCCTGGCCCGAAACCACCCAGCCGCGGCTCGGACAAAAGCCATCTCCTGGGGGCCTCCCCCCTGTTCTTCCATCCGTAAAGGGGGACCCCTTTACGGATGGAAGAACAGGGGGATCTTCGCAGTGGTGGGGACGGGACGGAGGGGTCTGCGGGTTTGCCGCCACGTAGGCCAGTTGCTCGCACCCCGGCCCCATGTGTCCCGGCTCCATGGAGGAGTTGGGCCGCTTATGGCGGGATGCAGGCGTCCTGCGGGGGTCAAGGGACGGCGTGGGCACTCCCCGGGCGAGAGAGGGCGCCTGGGACCCGAGAGAGCACCCGGGAAAATGCCCAGCCCTGGCCCCCATGGCTCCAGTGGCCTCCCCAGGCTCCTGCCGCGGGGCCTGGTCCCGCTCACCTGGGCCCAGGTTCTCCGCAGGTGAATGCCTTTTGCGGACACCAAGGACCACAGGCCGCGGATCCCTTCACGGGGAGGGGGGGGTTCGAGCTCTGTGGGACCCAGGTCGCATCGCACACGGTCCCTTCTCGCAAAGTTCAGCCCAGACTTTAGAGAGTAGAAGCGTCTCGGTGCAAGTTTACCGCCTCGGGGCAGGGTGGGGCCGTTTGAGCCGAGAAAGACTCTTAGCCCCCCAGGCAGGTCTCAGGCCCAAGACCCCCCCGCGAGACCCGGTCCCTGGGCGTGGGTCCGGCCTGCCCGGGCCCCCCCCCCGCCCCCCGCCCCCCCCCCCCCCCCGCCTGGCCCGGAACCGTGGCCGGCCCCTCTTCCCGGCCCCAGGTCCCTAGTTCTTCCCCGGCACTCTGCCTCCGGCGGGGTGGGAGACGAGCTGGCAAGTGTGGTCCACGGGAAAAGGATCGGACCTCTGGGTGGCGGGGAGAGCTTCCAGTTCCACGGGACACGACCCCAGGGACCCTGTGAAGCAGGCCTGATATGTCCGGGGTGGGGCCCGTTGCCCCGAGGGAGGCTTCTGGTGGGGCTGCCTGCCCTGAGCCTGCCGGGTCCCGCGTCTTGGCCCGAAACCGGCCAGCCGCGGCTCTGACAAAAGCCATCTCCTGGGGGCCTCCCCCCTGTCCTTCGCAGTTGGGCGGTCGGGACGGAGGGGTCTGCGCCTTTCCAGCCACTTAGCCCAGTGACCCGCAGCCCGGCCCCAGAGTTCCAAGCTCCACGGAGGCAGGGGGCCTCTTATCACGGGAGGCAGGTGTCTCGCGGGGCTCAAGGGACGGCGTGGGCACTCTCCAGGCGAGAGAGGGTGCCCGTGCCCCGAGAGAGCCCCGGGGAGAGCCCGAGGCCTGGCCGCAGAGGCTGCCATTGCCTCCCCGGGCTCCTACCATGGGGCCTGGCCCTGCTCGCCCGAGGCCCAGGTTCACCGCAGGTGAATGCCTTTTGCGGACGCCGAGGACAGGAGGCCGCCGATTCCCTCACAGAGGTGGGGCTTCGAGCTCTGGGGGACTGAGGTCGCAGCGGTCACACTCCATTTTTGGGTGGTTCCGCACAGACTGGAGGGTTGAAGCGGCTGGGTCCAAGTCTGCCGCCTTGTGGCAGGGTGGGGGCGTTGCAGGCGAAGCAAGGCTCTTAGCCTCCCAGGCGGGGCACAGGGCCAGACTCCCCACGGGAGAACCGGTCCGTGGACGAGGGTCCCGCCCGCCCGCCCGCCCGCCCGGACCCGCTCCACCTGGCGCGGAGCCGTGGCCGGCTCCTCTTCCCGGCCCCAGGTCCCTAGTTCTTCCCTGGCACTCTGCCTCGGCGGGGGTGGGAGAGCTGCTGGGAAGTGTGGTCCACGGGAAAACGCGCGGTCCTCTGGGTGGCAGTGAGGGCTTCCCTTAACTCTGACACCGGCCCAGGGACCCTGTGAACCTGGCCTGATATCTCAAGGGGTGGGGGGGCACGTTGCCCGGAGGGATGCTCTTGGGGTGGGGCCTGCTTGCGCCTGCGCGGCCCCGCCTCCTGGCCCGAAACCACCCAGCCGCGGCTCGGACAAAAGCCATCTCCTGGGGGCCTCCCCCCTGTTCTTCCATCCGTAAAGGGGGACCCCTTTACGGATGGAAGAACAGGGGGATCTTCGCAGTGGTGGGGACGGGACGGAGGGGTCTGCGGGTTTGCCGCCACGTAGGCCAGTTGCTCGCACCCCGGCCCCATGTGTCCCGGCTCCATGGAGGAGTTGGGCCGCTTATGGCGGGATGCAGGCGTCCTGCGGGGGTCAAGGGACGGCGTGGGCACTCCCCGGGCGAGAGAGGGCGCCTGGGACCCGAGAGAGCACCCGGGAAAATGCCCAGCCCTGGCCCCCATGGCTCCAGTGGCCTCCCCAGGCTCCTGCCGCGGGGCCTGGTCCCGCTCACCTGGGCCCAGGTTCTCCGCAGGTGAATGCCTTTTGCGGACACCAAGGACCACAGGCCGCGGATCCCTTCACGGGGAGGGGGGGGTTCGAGCTCTGTGGGACCCAGGTCGCATCGCACACGGTCCCTTCTCGCAAAGTTCAGCCCAGACTTTAGAGAGTAGAAGCGTCTCGGTGCAAGTTTACCGCCTCGGGGCAGGGTGGGGCCGTTTGAGCCGAGAAAGACTCTTAGCCCCCCAGGCAGGTCTCAGGCCCAAGACCCCCCCGCGAGACCCGGTCCCTGGGCGTGGGTCCGGCCTGCCCGGGCCCCCCCCCCGCCCCCCGCCCCCCCCCCCCCCCGCCTGGCCCGGAACCGTGGCCGGCCCCTCTTCCCGGCCCCAGGTCCCTAGTTCTTCCCCGGCACTCTGCCTCCGGCGGGGTAGGAGACGGGCTGGCAAGTGTGGTCCACGGGAAAAGGATCGGACCTCTGGGTGGCGGGGAGAGCTTCCAGTTCCACGGGACACGACCCCAGGGACCCTGTGAAGCAGGCCTGATATGTCCGGGGTGGGGCCCGTTGCCCCGAGGGAGGCTTCTGGTGGGGCTGCCTGCCCTGAGCCTGCCGGGTCCCGCGTCTTGGCCCGAAACCGGCCAGCCGCGGCTCTGACAAAAGCCATCTCCTGGGGGCCTCCCCCCTGTCCTTCGCAGTTGGGCGGTCGGGACGGAGGGGTCTGCGCCTTTCCAGCCACTTAGCCCAGTGACCCGCAGCCCGGCCCCAGAGTTCCAAGCTCCACGGAGGCAGGGGGCCTCTTATCACGGGAGGCAGGTGTCTCGCGGGGCTCAAGGGACGGCGTGGGCACTCTCCAGGCGAGAGAGGGTGCCCGTGCCCCGAGAGAGCCCCGGGGAGAGCCCGAGGCCTGGCCGCAGAGGCTGCCATTGCCTCCCCGGGCTCCTACCATGGGGCCTGGCCCTGCTCGCCCGAGGCCCAGGTTCACCGCAGGTGAATGCCTTTTGCGGACGCCGAGGACAGGAGGCCGCCGATTCCCTCACAGAGGTGGGGCTTCGAGCTCTGGGGGACTGAGGTCGCAGCGGTCACACTCCATTTTTGGGTGGTTCCGCACAGACTGGAGGGTTGAAGCGGCTGGGTCCAAGTCTGCCGCCTTGTGGCAGGGTGGGGGCGTTGCAGGCGAAGCAAGGCTCTTAGCCTCCCAGGCGGGGCACAGGGCCAGACTCCCCACGGGAGAACCGGTCCGTGGACGAGGGTCCCGCCCGCCCGCCCGCCCGCCCGGACCCGCTCCACCTGGCGCGGAGCCGTGGCCGGCTCCTCTTCCCGGCCCCAGGTCCCTAGTTCTTCCCTGGCACTCTGCCTCGGCGGGGGTGGGAGAGCTGCTGGGAAGTGTGGTCCACGGGAAAACGCGCGGTCCTCTGGGTGGCAGTGAGGGCTTCCCTTAACTCTGACACCGGCCCAGGGACCCTGTGAACCTGGCCTGATATCTCAAGGGGTGGGGGGGCACGTTGCCCGGAGGGATGCTCTTGGGGTGGGGCCTGCTTGCGCCTGCGCGGCCCCGCCTCCTGGCCCGAAACCACCCAGCCGCGGCTCGGACAAAAGCCATCTCCTGGGGGCCTCCCCCCTGTTCTTCCATCCGTAAAGGGGGACCCCTTTACGGATGGAAGAACAGGGGGATCTTCGCAGTGGTGGGGACGGGACGGAGGGGTCTGCGGGTTTGCCGCCACGTAGGCCAGTTGCTCGCACCCCGGCCCCATGTGTCCCGGCTCCATGGAGGAGTTGGGCCGCTTATGGCGGGATGCAGGCGTCCTGCGGGGGTCAAGGGACGGCGTGGGCACTCCCCGGGCGAGAGAGGGCGCCTGGGACCCGAGAGAGCACCCGGGAAAATGCCCAGCCCTGGCCCCCATGGCTCCAGTGGCCTCCCCAGGCTCCTGCCGCGGGGCCTGGTCCCGCTCACCTGGGCCCAGGTTCTCCGCAGGTGAATGCCTTTTGCGGACACCAAGGACCACAGGCCGCGGATCCCTTCACGGGGAGGGGGGGGTTCGAGCTCTGTGGGACCCAGGTCGCATCGCACACGGTCCCTTCTCGCAAAGTTCAGCCCAGACTTTAGAGAGTAGAAGCGTCTCGGTGCAAGTTTACCGCCTCGGGGCAGGGTGGGGCCGTTTGAGCCGAGAAAGACTCTTAGCCCCCCAGGCAGGTCTCAGGCCCAAGACCCCCCCGCGAGACCCGGTCCCTGGGCGTGGGTCCGGCCTGCCCGGGCCCCCCCCCCGCCCCCCGCCCCCCCCCCCCCCCCGCCTGGCCCGGAACCGTGGCCGGCCCCTCTTCCCGGCCCCAGGTCCCTAGTTCTTCCCCGGCACTCTGCCTCCGGCGGGGTGGGAGACGAGCTGGCAAGTGTGGTCCACGGGAAAAGGATCGGACCTCTGGGTGGCGGGGAGAGCTTCCAGTTCCACGGGACACGACCCCAGGGACCCTGTGAAGCAGGCCTGATATGTCCGGGGTGGGGCCCGTTGCCCCGAGGGAGGCTTCTGGTGGGGCTGCCTGCCCTGAGCCTGCCGGGTCCCGCGTCTTGGCCCGAAACCGGCCAGCCGCGGCTCTGACAAAAGCCATCTCCTGGGGGCCTCCCCCCTGTCCTTCGCAGTTGGGCGGTCGGGACGGAGGGGTCTGCGCCTTTCCAGCCACTTAGCCCAGTGACCCGCAGCCCGGCCCCAGAGTTCCAAGCTCCACGGAGGCAGGGGGCCTCTTATCACGGGAGGCAGGTGTCTCGCGGGGCTCAAGGGACGGCGTGGGCACTCTCCAGGCGAGAGAGGGTGCCCGTGCCCCGAGAGAGCCCCGGGGAGAGCCCGAGGCCTGGCCGCAGAGGCTGCCATTGCCTCCCCGGGCTCCTACCATGGGGCCTGGCCCTGCTCGCCCGAGGCCCAGGTTCACCGCAGGTGAATGCCTTTTGCGGACGCCGAGGACAGGAGGCCGCCGATTCCCTCACAGAGGTGGGGCTTCGAGCTCTGGGGGACTGAGGTCGCAGCGGTCACACTCCATTTTTGGGTGGTTCCGCACAGACTGGAGGGTTGAAGCGGCTGGGTCCAAGTCTGCCGCCTTGTGGCAGGGTGGGGGCGTTGCAGGCGAAGCAAGGCTCTTAGCCTCCCAGGCGGGGCACAGGGCCAGACTCCCCACGGGAGAACCGGTCCGTGGACGAGGGTCCCGCCCGCCCGCCCGCCCGCCCGGACCCGCTCCACCTGGCGCGGAGCCGTGGCCGGCTCCTCTTCCCGGCCCCAGGTCCCTAGTTCTTCCCTGGCACTCTGCCTCGGCGGGGGTGGGAGAGCTGCTGGGAAGTGTGGTCCACGGGAAAACGCGCGGTCCTCTGGGTGGCAGTGAGGGCTTCCCTTAACTCTGACACCGGCCCAGGGACCCTGTGAACCTGGCCTGATATCTCAAGGGGTGGGGGGGCACGTTGCCCGGAGGGATGCTCTTGGGGTGGGGCCTGCTTGCGCCTGCGCGGCCCCGCCTCCTGGCCCGAAACCACCCAGCCGCGGCTCGGACAAAAGCCATCTCCTGGGGGCCTCCCCCCTGTTCTTCCATCCGTAAAGGGGGACCCCTTTACGGATGGAAGAACAGGGGGATCTTCGCAGTGGTGGGGACGGGACGGAGGGGTCTGCGGGTTTGCCGCCACGTAGGCCAGTTGCTCGCACCCCGGCCCCATGTGTCCCGGCTCCATGGAGGAGTTGGGCCGCTTATGGCGGGATGCAGGCGTCCTGCGGGGGTCAAGGGACGGCGTGGGCACTCCCCGGGCGAGAGAGGGCGCCTGGGACCCGAGAGAGCACCCGGGAAAATGCCCAGCCCTGGCCCCCATGGCTCCAGTGGCCTCCCCAGGCTCCTGCCGCGGGGCCTGGTCCCGCTCACCTGGGCCCAGGTTCTCCGCAGGTGAATGCCTTTTGCGGACACCAAGGACCACAGGCCGCGGATCCCTTCACGGGGAGGGGGGGGTTCGAGCTCTGTGGGACCCAGGTCGCATCGCACACGGTCCCTTCTCGCAAAGTTCAGCCCAGACTTTAGAGAGTAGAAGCGTCTCGGTGCAAGTTTACCGCCTCGGGGCAGGGTGGGGCCGTTTGAGCCGAGAAAGACTCTTAGCCCCCCAGGCAGGTCTCAGGCCCAAGACCCCCCAGGGAGACCCGGTCCCTGGGCCCGGGTCCAGCCTGCCCGGGGCCGCCCCCCCCCACCTGGCCCGGAAACATGGCCGGCCCCTCTTCCCGGCCCCAGGTCCCTAGTTCTTCCCCGGCACTCTGCCTCCGGCGGGGTGGGAGACGGGCTGGCAAGTGTGGTCCACGGGAAAAGGATCGGACCTCTGGGTGGCGGGGAGAGCTTCCAGTTCCACGGGACACGACCCCAGGGACCCTGTGAAGCAGGCCTGATATGTCCGGGGTGGGGCCCGTTGTCCCGAGGGAGGCTTCTGGTGGGGCTGCCTGCCCTGAGCCTGCCGGGTCCCGCGTCTTGGCCCGAAACCGGCCAGCCGCGGCTCTGACAAAAGCCATCTCCTGGGGGCCTCCCCCCTGTCCTTCGCAGTTGGGCGGTCGGGACGGAGGGGTCTGCGCCTTTCCAGCCACTTAGCCCAGTGACCCGCAGCCCGGCCCCAGAGTTCCAAGCTCCACGGAGGCAGGGGGCCTCTTATCACGGGAGGCAGGTGTCTCGCGGGGCTCAAGGGACGGCGTGGGCACTCTCCAGGCGAGAGAGGGTGCCCGTGCCCCGAGAGAGCCCCGGGGAGAGCCCGAGGCCTGGCCGCAGAGACTGCCATTGCCTCCCCGGGCTCCTACCATGGGGCCTGGCCCTGCTCGCCCGAGGCCCAGGTTCACCGCAGGTGAATGCCTTTTGCGGACGCCGAGGACAGGAGGCCGCCGATTCCCTCACAGAGGTGGGGCTTCGAGCTCTGGGGGACTGAGGTCGCAGCGGTCACACTCCATTTTTGGGTGGTTCCGCACAGACTGGAGGGTTGAAGCGGCTGGGTCCAAGTCTGCCGCCTTGTGGCACGGTGGGGGCGTTGCAGGCGAAGCAAGGCTCTTAGCCTCCCAGGCGGGGCACAGGGCCAGACTCCCCACGGGAGAACCGGTCCGTGGACGAGGGTCCCGCCCGCCCGCCCGCCCGGACCCGCTCCACCTGGCGCGGAGCCGTGGCCGGCTCCTCTTCCCGGGCCCAGGTCCCTAGTTCTTCCCTGGCACTCTGCCTCGGCGGGGGTGGGAGAGCTGCTGGGAAGTGTGGTCCACGGGAAAACGCGCGGTCCTCTGGGTGGCAGTGAGGGCTTCCCTTAACTCTGACACCGGCCCAGGGACCCTGTGAACCTGGCCTGATATCTCAAGGGGTGGGGGGGGCACGTTGCCCGGAGGGATGCTCTTGGGGTGGGGCCTGCTTGCGCCTGCGCGGCCCCGCCTCCTGGCCCGAAACCACCCAGCCGCGGCTCGGACAAAAGCCATCTCCTGGGGGCCTCCCCCCTGTTCTTCCATCCGTAAAGGGGGACCCCTTTACGGATGGAAGAACAGGGGGATCTTCGCAGTGGTGGGGACGGGACGGAGGGGTCTGCGGGTTTGCCGCCACGTAGGCCAGTTGCTCGCACCCCGGCCCCATGTGTCCCGGCTCCATGGAGGAGTTGGGCCGCTTATGGCGGGATGCAGGCGTCCTGCGGGGGTCAAGGGACGGCGTGGGCACTCCCCGGGCGAGAGAGGGCGCCTGGGACCCGAGAGAGCACCCGGGAAAATGCCCAGCCCTGGCCCCCATGGCTCCAGTGGCCTCCCCAGGCTCCTGCCGCGGGGCCTGGTCCCGCTCACCTGGGCCCAGGTTCTCCGCAGGTGAATGCCTTTTGCGGACACCAAGGACCACAGGCCGCGGATCCCTTCACGGGGAGGGGGGGGTTCGAGCTCTGTGGGACCCAGGTCGCATCGCACACGGTCCCTTCTCGCAAAGTTCAGCCCAGACTTTAGAGAGTAGAAGCGTCTCGGTGCAAGTTTACCGCCTCGGGGCAGGGTGGGGCCGTTTGAGCCGAGAAAGACTCTTAGCCCCCCAGGCAGGTCTCAGGCCCAAGACCCCCCAGGGAGACCCGGTCCCTGGGCCCGGGTCCAGCCTGCCCGGGGCCGCCCCCCCCCACCTGGCCCGGAAACATGGCCGGCCCCTCTTCCCGGCCCCAGGTCCCTAGTTCTTCCCCGGCACTCTGCCTCCGGCGGGGTGGGAGACGGGCTGGCAAGTGTGGTCCACGGGAAAAGGATCGGACCTCTGGGTGGCGGGGAGAGCTTCCAGTTCCACGGGACACGACCCCAGGGACCCTGTGAAGCAGGCCTGATATGTCCGGGGTGGGGCCCGTTGCCCCGAGGGAGGCTTCTGGTGGGGCTGCCTGCCCTGAGCCTGCCGGGTCCCGCGTCTTGGCCCGAAACCGGCCAGCCGCGGCTCTGACAAAAGCCATCTCCTGGGGGCCTCCCCCCTGTCCTTCGCAGTTGGGCGGTCGGGACGGAGGGGTCTGCGCCTTTCCAGCCACTTAGCCCAGTGACCCGCAGCCCGGCCCCAGAGTTCCAAGCTCCACGGAGGCAGGGGGCCTCTTATCACGGGAGGCAGGTGTCTCGCGGGGCTCAAGGGACGGCGTGGGCACTCTCCAGGCGAGAGAGGGTGCCCGTGCCCCGAGAGAGCCCCGGGGAGAGCCCGAGGCCTGGCCGCAGAGGCTGCCATTGCCTCCCCGGGCTCCTACCATGGGGCCTGGCCCTGCTCGCCCGAGGCCCAGGTTCACCGCAGGTGAATGCCTTTTGCGGACGCCGAGGACAGGAGGCCGCCGATTCCCTCACAGAGGTGGGGCTTCGAGCTCTGGGGGACTGAGGTCGCAGCGGTCACACTCCATTTTTGGGTGGTTCCGCACAGACTGGAGGGTTGAAGCGGCTGGGTCCAAGTCTGCCGCCTTGTGGCAGGGTGGGGGCGTTGCAGGCGAAGCAAGGCTCTTAGCCTCCCAGGCGGGGCACAGGGCCAGACTCCCCACGGGAGAACCGGTCCGTGGACGAGGGTCCCGCCCGCCCGCCCGCCCGGACCCGCTCCACCTGGCGCGGAGCCGTGGCCGGCTCCTCTTCCCGGGCCCAGGTCCCTAGTTCTTCCCTGGCACTCTGCCTCGGCGGGGGTGGGAGAGCTGCTGGGAAGTGTGGTCCACGGGAAAACGCGCGGTCCTCTGGGTGGCAGTGAGGGCTTCCCTTAACTCTGACACCGGCCCAGGGACCCTGTGAACCTGGCCTGATATCTCAAGGGGTGGGGGGGCACGTTGCCCGGAGGGATGCTCTTGGGGTGGGGCCTGCTTGCGCCTGCGCGGCCCCGCCTCCTGGCCCGAAACCACCCAGCCGCGGCTCGGACAAAAGCCATCTCCTGGGGGCCTCCCCCCTGTTCTTCCATCCGTAAAGGGGGACCCCTTTACGGATGGAAGAACAGGGGGATCTTCGCAGTGGTGGGGACGGGACGGAGGGGTCTGCGGGTTTGCCGCCACGTAGGCCAGTTGCTCGCACCCCGGCCCCATGTGTCCCGGCTCCATGGAGGAGTTGGGCCGCTTATGGCGGGATGCAGGCGTCCTGCGGGGGTCAAGGGACGGCGTGGGCACTCCCCGGGCGAGAGAGGGCGCCTGGGACCCGAGAGAGCACCCGGGAAAATGCCCAGCCCTGGCCCCCATGGCTCCAGTGGCCTCCCCAGGCTCCTGCCGCGGGGCCTGGTCCCGCTCACCTGGGCCCAGGTTCTCCGCAGGTGAATGCCTTTTGCGGACACCAAGGACCACAGGCCGCGGATCCCTTCACGGGGAGGGGGGGGTTCGAGCTCTGTGGGACCCAGGTCGCATCGCACACGGTCCCTTCTCGCAAAGTTCAGCCCAGACTTTAGAGAGTAGAAGCGTCTCGGTGCAAGTTTACCGCCTCGGGGCAGGGTGGGGCCGGTTTGAGCCGAGAAAGACTCTTAGCCCCCCAGGCAGGTCTCAGGCCCAAGACCCCCCCAGGGAGACCCGGTCCCTGGGCCCGGGTCCCAGCTCTGCCCGGGGCCGCCCCCCCCCACCTGGCCCGGAAACATGGCCGGCCCCTCTTCCCGGCCCCAGGTCCCTAGTTCTTCCCCGGCACTCTGCCTCCGGCGGGGTGGGAGACGGGCTGGCAAGTGTGGTCCACGGGAAAAGGATCGGACCTCTGGGTGGCGGGGAGAGCTTCCAGTTCCACGGGACACGACCCCAGGGACCCTGTGAAGCAGGCCTGATATGTCCGGGGTGGGGCCCGTTGTCCCGAGGGAGGCTTCTGGTGGGGCTGCCTGCCCTGAGCCTGCCGGGTCCCGCGTCTTGGCCCGAAACCGGCCAGCCGCGGCTCTGACAAAAGCCATCTCCTGGGGGCCTCCCCCCTGTCCTTCGCAGTTGGGCGGTCGGGACGGAGGGTCTGCGCCTTTCCAGCCACTTAGCCCAGTGACCGCAGCCCGGCCCCAGAGTTCCAAGCTCCACGGAGGCAGGGGGCCTCTTATCACGGAGGCAGGTGTCTCGCGGGGCTCAAGGGACGGCGTGGGCACTCTCCAGGCGAGAGAGGGTGCCCGTTGCCCCGAGAGAGCCCCGGGGAGAGCCCGAGGCCTGGCCGCAGAGACTGCCATTGCCTCCCCGGGCTCCTACCATGGGGCCTGGCCCTGCTCGCCCGAGGCCCAGGTTCACCGCAGGTGAATGCCTTTTGCGGACGCCGAGGACAGGAGGCCGCCGATTCCCTCACAGAGGTGGGGCTTCGAGCTCTGGGGGACTGAGGTCGCAGCGGTCACACTCCATTTTTGGGTGGTTCCGCACAGACTGGAGGGTTGAAGCGGCTGGGTCCAAGTCTGCCGCCTTGTGGCACGGTGGGGGCGTTGCAGGCGAAGCAAGGCTCTTAGCCTCCCAGGCGGGGCACAGGGCCAGACTCCCCACGGGAGAACCGGTCCGTGGACGAGGGTCCCGCCCGCCCGCCCGCCCGGACCCGCTCCACCTGGCGCGGAGCCGTGGCCGGCTCCTCTTCCCGGGCCCAGGTCCCTAGTTCTTCCCTGGCACTCTGCCTCGGCGGGGGTGGGAGAGCTGCTGGGAAGTGTGGTCCACGGGAAAACGCGCGGTCCTCTGGGTGGCAGTGAGGGCTTCCCTTAACTCTGACACCGGCCCAGGGACCCTGTGAACCTGGCCTGATATCTCAAGGGGTGGGGGGGCACGTTGCCCGGAGGGATGCTCTTGGGGTGGGGCCTGCTTGCGCCTGCGCGCGCCCCGCCTCCTGGCCCGAAACCACCCAGCCGCGGCTCGGACAAAAGCCATCTCCTGGGGGCCTCCCCCCTGTTCTTCCATCCGTAAAGGGGGACCCCTTTACGGATGGAAGAACAGGGGGATCTTCGCAGTGGTGGGGACGGGACGGAGGGGTCTGCGGGTTTGCCGCCACGTAGGCCAGTTGCTCGCACCCCGGCCCATGTGTCCCGGCTCCATGGAGGAGTTGGGCCGCTTATGGCGGGATGCAGGCGTCCTGCGGGGGTCAAGGGACGGCGTGGGCACTCCCCGGGCGAGAGAGGGCGCCTGGGACCCGAGAGAGCACCCGGGAAAATGCCCAGCCCTGGCCCCCATGGCTCCAGTGGCCTCCCCAGGCTCCTGCCGCGGGGCCTGGTCCCGCTCACCTGGGCCCAGGTTCTCCGCAGGTGAATGCCTTTTGCGGACACCAAGGACCACAGGCCGCGGATCCCTTCACGGGGAGGGGGGGGTTCGAGCTCTGTGGGACCCAGGTCGCATCGCACACGGTCCCTTCTCGCAAAGTTCAGCCCAGACTTTAGAGAGTAGAAGCGTCTCGGTGCAAGTTTACCGCCTCGGGGCAGGGTGGGGCCGTTTGAGCCGAGAAAGACTCTTAGCCCCCCAGGCAGGTCTCAGGCCCAAGACCCCCCAGGGAGACCCGGTCCCTGGGCCCGGGTCCAGCCTGCCCGGGGCCGCCCCCCCCACCTGGCCCGGAAACATGGCCGGCCCCTCTTCCCGGCCCCAGGTCCCTAGTTCTTCCCCGGCACTCTGCCTCCGGCGGGGTGGGAGACGGGCTGGCAAGTGTGGTCCACGGGAAAAGGATCGGACCTCTGGGTGGCGGGGAGAGCTTCCAGTTCCACGGGACACGACCCCAGGGACCCTGTGAAGCAGGCCTGATATGTCCGGGGTGGGGCCCGTTGCCCCGAGGGAGGCTTCTGGTGGGGCTGCCTGCCCTGAGCCTGCCGGGTCCCGCGTCTTGGCCCGAAACCGGCCAGCCGCGGCTCTGACAAAAGCCATCTCCTGGGGGCCTCCCCCCTGTCCTTCGCAGTTGGGCGGTCGGGACGGAGGGGTCTGCGCCTTTCCAGCCACTTAGCCCAGTGACCCGCAGCCCGGCCCCAGAGTTCCAAGCTCCACGAGGCAGGGGGCCTCTTATCACGGGAGGCAGGTGTCTCGCGGGGCTCAAGGGACGGCGTGGGCACTCTCCAGGCGAGAGAGGGTGCCCGTGCCCCGAGAGAGCCCCGGGGAGAGCCCGAGGCCTGGCCGCAGAGGCTGCCATTGGCCTCCCCGGGCTCCTACCATGGGGCCTGGCCCTGCTCGCCCGAGGCCCAGGTTCACCGCAGGTGAATGCCTTTTGCGGACGCCGAGGACAGGAGGCCGCCGATTCCCCTCACAGAGGTGGGGCTTCGAGCTCTGGGGGACTGAGGTCGCAGCGGTCACACTCCATTTTTGGGTGGTTCCGCACAGACTGGAGGGTTGAAGCGGCTGGGTCCAAGTCTGCCGCCTTGTGGCAGGGTGGGGGCGTTGCAGGCGAAGCAAGGCTCTTAGCCTCCCAGGCGGGGCACAGGGCCAGACTCCCCACGGGAGAAACCGGTCCGTGGACGAGGGTCCCGCCCGCCCGCCCGCCCGGACCCCGCTCCACCTGGCGCGGAGCCGTGGCCGGCTCCTCTTCCCGGGCCCAGGTCCCTAGTTCTTCCCTGGCACTCTGCCTCGGCGGGGGTGGGAGAGCTGCTGGGAAGTGTGGTCCACGGGAAAACGCGCGGTCCTCTGGGTGGCAGTGAGGGCTTCCCTTAACTCTGACACCGGCCCAGGGACCCTGTGAACCTGGCCTGATATCTCAAGGGGTGGGGGGGCACGTTGCCCGGAGGGATGCTCTTGGGGTGGGGCCTGCTTGCGCCTGCGCGGCCCCGCCTCCTGGCCCGAAACCACCCAGCCGCGGCTCGGCACAAAAGCCATCTCCTGGGGGCCTCCCCCCTGTTCTTCCATCCGTAAAGGGGGACCCCCTTTACGGATGGAAGAACAGGGGGATCTTCGCAGTGGTGGGGGACGGGAACGGAGGGGTCTGCGGGTTTGCCGCCACGTAGGCCAGTTGCTCGCACCCCGGCCCCATGTGTCCCGGCTCCATGGAGGAGTTGGGCCGCTTATGGCGGGATGCAGGCGTCCTGCGGGGGTCAAGGGACGGCGTGGGCACTCCCCGGGCGAGAGAGGGCGCCTGGGACCCGAGAGAGCACCCGGGAAAATGCCCAGCCCTGGCCCCCATGGCTCCAGTGGCCTCCCCAGGCTCCTGCCGCGGGGCCTGGTCCCGCTCACCTGGGCCCAGGTTCTCCGCAGGTGAATGCCTTTTGCGGACACCAAGGACCACAGGCCGCGGATCCCTTCACGGGGAGGGGGGGTTCGAGCTCTGTGGGACCCAGGTCGCATCGCACACGGTCCCTTCTCGCAAAGTTCAGCCCAGACTTTTAGAAGCGTCTCGGTGCAAGTTTACCGCCTCGGGGCAGGGTGGGGCCGTTTGAGCCGAGAAAGACTCTTAGCCCCCCAGGCAGGTCTCAGGCCCAAGACCCCCCAGGGAGACCCGGTCCCTGGGCCCGGGTCCAGCCTGCCCGGGGCCGCCCCCCCCCACCTGGCCCGGAAACATGGCCGGCCCCTCTTCCCGGCCCCAGGTCCCTAGTTCTTCCCCGGCACTCTGCCTCCGGCGGGGTGGGAGACGGGCTGGCAAGTGTGGTCCACGGGAAAAGGATCGGACCTCTGGTGGCGGGGAGAGCTTCCAGTTCCACGGGACACGACCCCAGGGACCCTGTGAAGCAGGCCTGATATGTCCGGGGTGGGGCCCGTTGTCCCGAGGGAGGCTTCTGGTGGGGCTGCCTGCCCTGAGCCTGCCGGGTCCCGCGTCTTGGCCCGAAACCGGCCAGCCGCGGCTCTGACAAAAGCCATCTCCTGGGGGCCTCCCCCTGTCCTTCGCAGTTGGGCGGTCGGGACGGAGGGGTCTGCGCCTTTCCAGCCACTTAGCCCAGTGACCCGCAGCCCGGCCCCAGAGTTCCAAGCTCCACGGAGGCAGGGGGCCTCTTATCACGGGAGGCAGGTGTCTCGCGGGGCTCAAGGGACGGCGTGGGCACTCTCCAGGCGAGAGAGGGTGCCCGTGCCCCGAGAGAGCCCCGGGGAGAGCCCGAGGCCTGGCCGCAGAGACTGCCATTGCCTCCCCGGGCTCCTACCATGGGGCCTGGCCCTGCTCGCCCGAGGCCCAGGTTCACCGCAGGTGAATGCCTTTTGCGGACGCCGAGGACAGGAGGCCGCCGATTCCCTCACAGAGGTGGGGCTTCGAGCTCTGGGGGACTGAGGTCGCAGCGGTCCACACTCCATTTTTGGGTGGTTCCGCACAGACTGGAGGGTTGAAGCGGCTGGTCCAAGTCTGCGCCTTGTGGCAGGGTGGGGGCGTTGCAGGCGAGCAAGGCTCTTAGCCTCCCAGGCGGGGCACAGGGCCAGACTCCCCACGGGAGAACCGGTCCGTGGACGAGGGTCCCGCCCGCCCGCCCGCCCGGACCCGCTCCACCTGGCGCGGAGCCGTGGCCGGCTCCTCTTCCCGGGCCCAGGTCCCTAGTTCTTCCCTGGCACTCTGCCTCGGCGGGGTGGGAGAGCTGCTGGGAAGTGTGGTCCACGGGAAAACGCGCGGTCCTCTGGGTGGCAGTGAGGGCTTCCCTTAACTCTGACACCGGCCCAGGGACCCTGTGAACCTGGCCTGATATCTCAAGGGGTGGGGGGGCACGTTGCCCGGAGGGATGCTCTTGGGGTGGGGCCTGCTTGCGCCTGCGCGGCCCCGCCTCCTGGCCCGAAACCACCCAGCCGCGGCTCGGACAAAAGCCATCTCCTGGGGGCCTCCCCCCTGTTCTTCCATCCGTAAAGGGGGACCCCTTTACGGATGGAAGAACAGGGGGATCTTCGCAGTGGTGGGGACGGGACGGAGGGGTCTGCGGGTTTGCCGCCACGTAGGCCAGTTGCTCGCACCCCGGCCCCATGTGTCCCGGCTCCATGGAGGAGTTGGGCCGCTTATGGCGGGATGCAGGCGTCCTGCGGGGGTCAAGGGACGGCGTGGGCACTCCCCGGGCGAGAGAGGGCGCCTGGGACCCGAGAGAGCACCCGGGAAAATGCCCAGCCCTGGCCCCCATGGCTCCAGTGGCCTCCCCAGGCTCCTGCCGCGGGGCCTGGTCCCGCTCACC